>NC_134087.1:29049456-29235930 GCF_000715075.1 Nicotiana tabacum | reverse complement strand
AGTCAACTCTTGATGCTCTTATGTCGCACTAAATTCATGATGTTTAAAAAGAGTGAATGTTGTTAATGATTCATTTGAATTGAGGGCAATTGTTAGTCCTAATTGATGCTTGATGAGGTCACTTTAGGTTGGCTAAATTTTCTTGGAATTGACGCTTAAAGGGTGGGTCTTATTTTGTTTGCTTGAGGACAAACAAAAGCTTAAGTTTGGGGGAGTTGATAACTAGGGATTACGATGCATTTTACACTCCTTCTTGCTTAATGTTTGATTAGAAATGTGTACAAAATAGTCTTAAAGGCTCACTAGTTGTGCTTGATTGCAGGTTTAATCAACAAGGCAACAAGGTGTCAAAAATAAAACTTGCACAAGTACCAAGACAAGATCAAGCTCAGTCAAACAGGGCCAGTGCGGCCGCACAACATTCTGTGCGGTCCGCGAAGATGAAGTTCAGAGAGGATCCTTTTCAGGCCACAAGGCAATGCGGCCGCAAAAGGGTTTTGTGCGGTCCATATTGAATTCATTGCAGCCGCACTCGATTTCGTGCGGTCAGCAGACCCAAGGTTCAAAAAGGTGGCATTTTGGAGGAACTGGCCAATGCAGTCCGCGGTCCTTTTTGTGCGGACCGCAATAGAAGCCACCGCGGCCGCATTCGACTTTGTGCGGTCTGCAAAGCCTAAGTTCAGAGAGCAGATTAGTCAAACTAAGAGACTTAGTACAGCCGCACTCGATTTTGTGCGGTCCGCACTAGCCCCGCGGGGGTATTTTTGTCCAGAATTTTCAGCCTAGTATAAATAGTTTTGTTTCCCATTTTTAGGTCATTAGCTAGTTATGGACATAGAGCTGCGCTCGTGAACTCATTCCTTTTACTATTTTGAGTAATTTTAGCTTATTTTCAACATCGAATCTTCAAGTTTTATTTAACAATTAATTATTATGGGCTTTTCTTCATCTATTTCTTTGTTTTCTTCTCTAATTATGAGTAGCTAGACCCATTAGCTAGGGTTGTGGCTCAACCCTAGTGTGGGTAGTTGATCGGTCTTGTGTTTTGATGCTTGATTGTCTATGGGTGTTTGATATTTTAGCTAATTTAGGGTTTTAATGTGGAATTAGTGGTTGCAAACACTAGTTTATGCGAAGAAAATTTTGGCCCTTCTTGAGAAAGAGAGCCTAAGTCCATGAAATTAGTCCAACAAGGAATTATGGCGTATTCAAAAGATTGATGGGCCCAATTAAAGGGTTAAACCTAGAGATAGTAATACCCGACTTGAACCTTGATTGCTTGCACAAATTTGCATACCCAATTGGTCTTGAGAAAGTCAATTCGGGCAAAACCACTCAAACCACCAAGAGGTGTAGAGTGAGTAGAATCGTGCAATGGTTATATCATATTCCTCAAATTTGACAATCTAGCCTTAGACTCAAGAATCCATCAATTAGCCACCTAGGAGAAAGTCACTACCCTAGTGTCTTTTATCTATTTGAACAACTTGCAATAGTTTAATCTTAGCTTTACTTAGCCTAATTTAGCATTGTAATATTATAAAATTAGAAGTAATATCAAAACCAAAAATGTTCAGAAGTGCAATTAGGAACAAATACACAACTCCACTTTAGATAGAAACTCAACTCCAATATCTAGATCCTTGTGGAAATCTATCCCAACCTTCTTGGGTAAAAGCTGCTTCGACCTCTCTTGCTACTCAATAGTAGTGCAGGGTTGGCCTCGATCACCTAACAACCCACTATTGTTAAAACAGTTGTATTTATTTACTCACTCCTAAGCCTTGGCTGTAACGACCCGGCCGGTCATTTTATGAGTTACCACTCCATTTTTCCCATTTCTACTTCTTATTGTCTTGTTGAGATGTATTATGTGTTATCGGGTTGGCTGGTTCGGGTTCGGAAAGGTTTTGGAAAGGAATGAGACACTTAGTCTCTTTTGAATAAGCTTAAGTTGGAAAAGTCAACTAGATGTTGACTTGTGTGAAAAAGATCTCGGATGTGAATTCCGATGGTTCGAATAGCTTCGAGAGGTGATTTGAGACTTAGGAGCGTGATCGAAATGTGTTTTGGAGGTCCGGAGTAGATTTAGGCTTGAATTGGCGAAATTGGAATTTTGGCATTTTCCGGTTGATAGGTGAGATTTTTATATAGGGGTCAGAATGGAATTCCGGAAGTTAGAGTAGGTCCGTTGTGTCATTTGTGACGTGTGTGCAAAATTCCAGGTCATTCGGACGAGGTTTGATAGACTTTTTGATCGAAAGCGGAATTTGGAAGTTTTTGGAATTCTTAGGCTTGAATCAGATGTCAATTTAGTGTTTTGATGTTGTTTTGAGCATTTCGAAGATTGGAAAAAGTTTGAATGAGGTTATGGGATATATTGGCATGTTTGGTTGAGGTCCCGAGGGCCTCGAGTGAGTTTTGGGTGGTTGAACGGATCAAGTTCAAGTTGGAAAAGTTGCAGAAAATCTGCTGTTGGTGTTGCAAACATTTGCTCTTCGCATTAGCGAGTGGGCTCTCGCATTCGCGAAGGGTTAAGGTGTGAGGCAGGAAATTTGGCCTTCGCGTTTGCGATAGGAGTCCTGCATTCGCAAAGGGTTGGGGTCAGTATTCATTGCGTTCGCAATGGTTTTGTCACGTTAGCGTAGAGTAAAGGTGAGCAGCTGGGTCCAGGTCCAATTGTGCTTCGTGTTCGCGAGCTTGGTGTCGCGTTCGCGATGGATTGAGGAGCTAACGCTTCGCGTTAACAATGAAGGATTAAGTGGTCTACGGGATTTTGTGCTTCGCGAACGCGAGGAGTTGACCGCGTTCGCGAAGAAGGGATTTCAAGTGCTAGGCAGAATGTTTAAAAGACCACTTCCGCGATCTTGGGTCTAAATTTCACCATTGTTGGGCGATTTTGGAGCTTTTTGAGAAGGATTGAAGAGGGAATCAAAGGGAAACACTTGGAGGTAAGATTTATGGACTTAATACTCGATCCTAATGTGATTTCTACCTAATTAAACATGAAATTTGTGGAATCTAAAACCTAAAATAGAAGAGTTAGGGCTTGGAAATTGAGACTTTGATTTGACGATTTGAGGGGTCATTTGTGGTCGGATTTTGATGTATTTGATATGTATGAACTCGTGAGAGTGTAAGGATTCTAGTTTTGTGATTTTTGTCGGAATTCAAGATGTGGGCCCGGGGGTCAGGTTTGGCCAATTTCGGGATTTTTTTATATAAATTGGTTATTTTCGAGTGGGCTTTGTTCCCTTAGAATATTTTGATGGTATAAATCTATTAGATTTGGAGCATCCAGAGGCCGATTTGAGAGGATAAGGCATAGCGGTTTTGGACCGGATAGAGGAAGTAATGATTGTAAATGTTGTTTTGAGGGTCTGAAACCCCGGATTTCACATCGTTGTGCTATTTTGAGGTGATGCACATGCTAGATGATGAGCGTGGGGTCATGCACCATTGGAGATTGTGAGTTAGTCTGTCCTGTATGACTGTTAAACCACGTATTTGATTGAAAATTGTTTTCCATCATTGTGTTTTGGAAAGTATTATCATGTTTTGGGCTGAATGTCATATTTGGGCATCGTGCCAACTATTTTGGACCCTTAGGGGATTTTTACTATTATTCCTCACTGTTTTAGCTTCATATTTATACTCAGTCATGTTGTATTCTACTATTTTTATAACTCAACCATATTTACTCCGTTTTTGACATTTTAAATGATATTTTGGGCTGAGCATCATGTTTCACTATGCCCGAGTGGCTTGAGAGATTTCTGACTGAGTGAGGCCGAAGGCCTGTGTTGTGAGGATATTATGGGATCGGGCTGCGTGCCGTAGTAGTGTTGTACTGATTCATGATTATGAGGTCGAGGGCCTGATTTGTTACGCCACGAGGTGGCTTGTTATGAGGCCGAGGGTCAGTTTGATTATGCCACGAGATGGCTTGATATAGAGCTTGGGCTGTAAGAGCCCCTCCAGAGTCTGCACACCCCCAGTGAGCGGTTACCCAGTATGAGGTGTGATATTGCCCGAGGGGCTATTGTTGTTTCATGTTATTGCCCTAGGGGCTGATACGAGTGATTGTGAGATAGCCCGAGGGGCTGGTTCTGTTGGTATTTTGCCTGAGAGGCTGATTTATGTTTCTATCCTTTTCTCCTAGTTTTCATCACTCGTTTGAACTACTGAAAGATGTTATAAAGAGGTTTTTACTGAACTAAGATGTTTTTAAGAGTTTTTACTGTTTTATTGTATTGTTCTGGTTTTATACTATTTTGTTGTAGCATTATGTTGTGTTTTACGTATTTTCTTATTGCTCAGCTGCCTTTACTTTTATTACTTACTGAGTTGGCATACTCACATTACTCCCTACACCCTGTGTGTAGATCCAGGAGTCTCCGGTCATGCTAGCGAGTGCTAATTTGCCTTCCAGCAGGCTTGTTCGGAGTTGACTAGGTAGCTGCTCGGCGTTTGCAGCCTAGTGCTTCTCTTTCCTATCTTTATTTCACTTTGTACTATCTTTGTATCAGACTATATTGTCTTTCATACTCTTAGACGTATTGTAGATGCTCATGACTGGTGACACCCCGATATTCGGCTGTGTTTGTTTCCGCGTTGGTTTGAGGGTTTGTGTCGGCTGACCTAGTTTCACGATATGCTCCATCACGACCAGTTCCATTTTAGGGTCGTGACACTGGCCCAGCTTTATTAATTTGAGTGGGAAACACGCGCTTTATTAGTAAGCTACGTAATTAACATGGACGGCGCTCAACAAATTGTCTTTCCTCTATTTAATTTTCATAGCACATTATATATTTCTTTGTCATCTTCCTATATTTTCTCCTCAATTCAAGAATTCCAAATACCAATTCATTCCCCACTGAAAATTCAGAAAAAAGCATTACATAAAAACCAAGAAAAAAATAATGTTCAATTCAATGGAAAAATTTGGTTATGGGCATGATGGAATATACAGATCACTTAGACCTCCTCTGCTTCCAAAGAACCAAAATATTTTTATGGTCTCTTTTCTCTTCATAAATATTTCATGAAAAAACAACTCTTTTTTATGCTGATTATGGTCAAAATTTAATTTTTTTTCTCAATTCAAAATGTCTAGTAAATAAAAATAACAGTCTCTAAACTAGCCTTATTCACCCCATCAGTTACAAATTTCTAAATTGAAGAACCCTAATGCCCAACCATTGAAAATTCTTCTTGCCTCGCCAAAATCGATTTACCTGAACAAAATCGAAGTGACCGATTGCAAAATCCTTCGATTTCATTATTATATAGAATTTCTGGCGAGTTGGAAGAAGACCCGTTCGAAGCCGAAGTTCTTTGAAGAATCAAGCTCAAACATTAAAGTAGAATTATCTGTGAAAAAGTATTATGTTTGGAGGAGAAATATTAACCTTTGCTTTCAAAGATCAAAACTTCAAAGAGCAATTTGATGCAATTTCGGCAGAACTTAGATGAAGAAGAAATTAGGGTTCTGTAATTGGGTTTGGTAAAATAATGAGGAAGAATGGATTTTACTGTTGGTTGGGGGTTATATTGAAGTTAAAAATTTATTTTTTTCTTTTTTGGGGTGTTTTTAACAATTAAAATAGAGCAAAGACGCGCTCAATTGCGTTGTCTAAGACGCGCTGCTGACCAAGGCTTATGAGGGAGTAAATAAATACAATTGTTTTAACAATAGTGGGGTGTTAGAACACCCGTAAAGTTTATGTGTGTAAATAATTTTTCATGACAAGTTGAATGGGGTCTTTATGCATTTTCTCTTTAGACTTCATGCATTTGGATGTAGCTGACTACTTTGCACTCCCGGAAGGAGAAACAAGTCATGTGATCAGTAATGAATCTGTAGAAATGTAAATATTCTATTTTTTATTGTTTGTAATAGATAGTATGGTTATGTAATTGTTGTATATAATAAAAGTTGTGCTTTGATAATGATGTTTACTATCATATTTATTTTGTTTATATCATTTTGAAGAATATGGATAATCCTCAAATTATGTTTGGATCAAAGATCAATCATGAAGATATTTGTGTAATTGATAGTGGAACAACTCATGCCATATCAAAGATCAAAAATACTTTTTTTTATTTGCATAAGGAAAAAGCAAATGTTTTAAAATTTTCTGCTAATATAAGTTTGATTGAAGACTCCGAAATATCCATTATATTTTTATTTAATGGAACAAAACTTATTATAGACAATGCATTATTCTCTTCCAAATTTCGAAGAAACTTGTTGAGTTTTATAGATATCTGCCGAAATGAGTATCATGTTGAGACGATAGATGAAATGGATATGGAATATCTTTGTATTACAAAGAATGTTTCTAGCCAGAAGTGCATTTTAGAAAAGCTACCAACTGGCTTATACTATTCAAAGATTAGTACAGTTGAAGCACACTTTATCGTAAACCAGAAGTTTACCGATTCAAATATTTTTGTGCTTTGGCATGGCCGTTTGGGCCATCTTGGGTCAATAATGATGAGATAAATTACTGAAAATTCAAGTGGGCATCCATTAAAGAACCTGAAGATTCTTACAAATAATGAATTTTCTTGTGATGCTTATTATCACGGCGAAATGATCACTAGACCATCACCAATGAAAGTTGGCATTGAATCACCTGCCTTTTTATAACGTATACATGGGGATATAAGTGGACCTATTCACCCACCAAGTGGGCTGTTTAGATATTTTATGGTCCTAATAGATGCATCTTCAATATGGTCTCATGTGTGCCTACTATCATCTCGCAACTTGGCGTTTGCAAAACTATTAGCCCAAATAATTCGATTAAGGGAACAATTCCCAGATTATCGTATAAAGGCTATTCTCCTTGATAATGCTGGATATCCTGTAGCTTATGTTCATACTCAATATGGACTTGTATAGTCATTTATTAAACGTCTGCAATTGATAGCAAGACCACTACTTATGAAAACAAAATTACCGACTGCTGTTTGGGGCCATGCTATCTTGCATGCAACATCACTTATCCATCTCAGATTGACACATTATAATAATTAATGTTCTCCGTCACAATTAGTTTTTGGTCATGAACCAAATATTGCCCATCTACGAATTTTTAGATGTGTTGTATATGTGCCAGTAGCACCACCATTGTGCAGTAAGATGGGACTACACAGAAGGATAGGAATATATATTGGGTTTGAATCACCCTCTTTTAATCGCTATCTAGAACCATTGATCGAAGATTTATTTACTGCTCGATTTGCAGATTGTCAGTTTGATGAAATAAATTTTCCACAATTAGGGGGAGAGAAAAAGGAAACTAAAAGAGAAATTGTGTGAAAAGTTTTATCATTATCTCATTTTGATCCACATACCCCTATATGTAATCAGGAGGTCCAGAAGATCATTCATATACAAAATATAGATAATCAAATGACAGACACATTTACTAATTTAAAAAGGATAACTAAGTCATATATCCCTGCAGAGAATATGCCTATCTGAATTGATGTCCCAGCAGAACCATCTACTAGCATGAGAGCTAGTGAACCTAGAGCATGCGTGAAGCGTGGTAGGACTTCGGGTTCTAAGGATCAAAATCCTCGAAAAAGAAAATCGATAAATAATCAAAACGTTACTACGAGGGATCTCTTGAAGAGACCCAAGATTTGATTAGTTCTGAGATTCCTGAAGAAAACAATGAACTTGAAGCTCAAGTGAGTGAGGAACTTTTAATAAGTTTTATCGGTGATGGGATTAATTTAAATCGATCTGAAATAGTGGTGGATAATATTTTTGCATATAATATTGCACTTAATATTATGCAACATAGTGAGGATCTTGAACCCCGATCTATCAAAGAATGTCGACAGAGATCTGATTGGTCAAAATGGCAAGAGGCAATACAATCAGAATTGAACGTGCTTGCTAAAAGAGAGGTCTTTGGACCAGTAGTCCAAACGCATGTTGGTATGAAATCAGTTGGTCATAAATGGATTTTTGTGCGAAAAAGGAATGATAAAAATGAAATTTAAAGATACAAAGCTCGCCTTGTTGCACAAGGATTCTCACAACGACCTGGAGTCGATTTTGATGAAACATATTCACCTGTTATGGTTGCCATAACATTTCGATATCTCATCAGTTTAGCACAACATGAAAAGTTTGAGATACATCTAATGGATGTAGTTACAACTTATCTATATTGTTCACTTGATAATGAAATTTTATGAAAATTCCTGAAGGATTTAAAATGCCTGAAGCAAATTTAAAGTCTTAGGAAATATATTCAATCAGTTTACAAAGATCTTTGTACGGTTTAAAGCAATCTGGGCGCATATGGTATAATCGCCTTAGTGAATATTCGCTGAAAGAGGGTTACATAAATAATGTTATTTGTCCATGTATTTTTATAAAGAAAATGGCATCATAATTTGTTATAATTTCATTTTATGTTGATGACATAAATCTTGTTAGAACTCCAAAAGAGCTCCAAAAGACAATCGAATATCTTAAGAAATAATTTGAGATGAAAGATCTTGGAAAGACAAAACTTTATCTTGGTCTGCAAATTGAACATTTAGCAGACGAGATCTTTATCCATTAATCTGCCTATACAGAAAGGGTCATAAAACGCTTTTACATAATCGCATCCATTAATTACACTAATGGTTGTTCGATTACTTGAAGTGAATAAGGATCTATTCCGACCTCCAGAAGAGGATGAGGAACTCCTTCATCCTGAAATACCTTATCTTAGTGCAATTGGTGCACTTATGTATCTTGCTAATGCTACAAGGCCCGACATAGCATTTTCTGTTAATTTACTAGCAAGATATAACTCCTCTCCTACACGGAGATATTGGAACGAGATTAAGCATATATTGCGATATTTAAAGGGTAACTCTTGATAGGGGTTTATTTTATGCTAACAAAGGTAGTGAAGATCTTGTTGGTTATGCAGATGCAGATTATTTATCTTATCTACATAAAGCTCAATCTCAAATCGGGTACGTGTTTACATATGGATGTATTGTCATATCATGGCGTTCCACAAAGCAATTATTGTTGCTACTTCTTCAAATTATGCTGAGATAATAGATATTCATGAAACAAGTAGGGAATGCGTATGGTTGAGATTAGTGATTCATTTTATTCAAGAAAAATGTAGTTTGGAATGTGATAAAAGATCCAAAATTTTATGCGAAGACAATTCTGCATGCATAGCCCATTTAAATGGAGGATTTATAAAAGGAGATAGAACGAAGCACATTTTACCAAAATTATTCTACACACATGATTTTCAGAAAAATTGTGACATTGATATGCAACAAACCGTTCAAGTGACATTCCAGCAGATTTATTCACTAAATCTTTTCCAACTTCAACTTTTGAGAAAATGGTATACAAAATTACAATACGGAAACTCAAATATTTGAAACAAGATTTTTATCGGGGGGGGGGGGGGGTAAAATACACGCTATACTCTTTTTCCCTTACTAAGGTTTTTCCCACAGGATTTTCCTTATAAGGTTTTTAATGAGACAAGTAGTTATGCGTATTACCAAATATGTGTACTCTTTTTCCTTCACTAGGATTTTTTTTTCCACGAGGTTTTTCCAAGCAAGATTTTAATGAGGCACATTATCTTTTAATGAACATTCAAGTGGGAGCGTTAAAAATATATTATATTATGGATGTTCATTTAGTAATCAGTTATAAAAAAGATTATCCATGTGGGACTCCACCGTAAATATGTTTATCTCTTTAGTAATCTGTTGGAAATAAGACTTTTGAAGAAGCTTATCACTTCGGTACTCCGTTATGGATAAACATTACCCTCGGTAGAAGATTATCCATACATGGTACAATAAGTTTATCCTTTCGATACTCCGTAATGGATAAATATACCACTAGTAGAAGATTATTCATACCTACTACAATAAGCTTATCCTTTTGGTACTCCATTATGGATAAACATTACCACCGGTAAAAGATTATCATACCTGATACAATAAACTTATTCTTTCGGGACTCCGTTATGGATAAACATTACCCCCAACAGAAAATTATCTATATCTGGTACAGTAGCAGCTTACACAACAACTTCCTTTCTTCTATAAATAAAGGAGATTTAAGTTCATTATGTACATCAGTTTGAAGTTGAATAATGCATCAATTTCTCTCTATACTCGTCTTTACTTTACGGTCTTTATTTTATAACAGCTCAAGCATTTTCCTATTGTTTAAAGTACCTAATATTGCCCCCTGTTGTAAGTTTATGTTTCGTTCAGGCTGTATATTTGAAACCGGAAAAAAAAAACGCAGCCACAATGGAGGCGATGGTAAACTGCTTCAGTTATCAATGGGCACTTGCAGCTCTCTCTCGTGTAATAGAGAGGGAAAAAAGTTTAAAAACAGAAAGAGTCAAAACTTATGTGAGAGGAAGAAAAAACAATCAGCATTCTAAAATTAGCTGGGAAGGAATACGTAAAACTAAAAATGATAGGAAGCACCACGGTTACAGTTAAATTGGCACATGCTTCACATGCAATCAGATGATATTAGATAGGTTATCGAATCAGGTCAGGCTTTCCGCGTTCATAATGTATGTATATGTTAACAAGCACGGAAAAGAAAAACAAACATTTTGCGTCCAGATGGCCAGAACTGAATAAGAATGCAGAGAATTGTAGACGCAGCACAGCTTAAAACAAGTAACAGCACAAGTCAATATCACAATAATCAAGACTGCAACAAATACAGATTCGTCTTTGCAATGAGCAAGTTCCGGTTTCTCCTGCCCCATGTCATCTGATCTTCTTCAATTTGCACTGAAAATCAATCAGACAACCACTTCATAAACTTATAGAGACAGCTCCTAAATCAGCAACTATATTCTAGAAACATATAGATAGTATGTTCTGAAGCAGATGCACAGAAACTTTGCAGTAAATAGTACCAATTTTAAAGCAGATGCGCAGAAACTTTTGCTCGGTCCAGTAGTGTCCAAGTGCTTTATAGTTGTACACTTGTACTAGACCTAGAGACCACAAGACAAGCTAAGATTCTAAGAGGCGTGAAGGAAACCTGACCCTAAAGCCCATGTTTACATCTTACAGTCAGGGATCATCACAAAAGAGAACATTAAAGTTCCTGCAGCACATTTAAAGATTGTGATCCATTACTTAAAAAGACTATTTGCAGCTCAATATATCTGAAGATTTTCATGTTACGTCATTGATATGTTGTACTATTAATGTTTTCACTTTCATAAGATACAAGAAAAAGGCAGATAGAGGTAAGGAGAATGTGAATGAATACACTAGACTTGGAATCCCAAAATAAGAAAACAAATAGGCAAGATAACCATGATATTAGTACCATATCTTGTATCTCTCTAGGTCATTATGAAGAAACAGATCAAGCTCTCACTGGCGAAAGGGTGAACGATTATTCTGAGCATTTAACAATACAGGGGACACACTAATGATTCCAAAAATTAGGGGATGCAAGCAAGGAACCGTACTTTTTGCAGAAAACAAGGGAATTTGCTTCTTCATTATGGAAATAAAATAAAACATAATTGATGCAACTCTAGGCAATAGGTATAGAGACAAAGTCTAACCTCAATGTGAATTGTAGACTTGGGAACTCAACCAACCATTGTGCGCTTTCGGCCTCTTTGCCTCACTGAAAAAGATCACAAAATAGAATGGAAAAACAGCAAGAAACCTTCAGAAGTAGAAGCTTATTATCTTTTCTTGCTGGGAATAAGGTAATAAACAGAAAGGAATATGGAAGAAGACTTGGTAGCACCTTGGGCTAGCTTGTTAAAGGTTGACGACCACTGCTTTGAGGATTTCTTGTATCCAGCAAGTATCTGGTCCATCTGTGTGAACCATATATAAACCATAGCGTATGATACTCATTATAGGTTGAAGTCCTACCGCTTTGCTACAGACTAAAAATAAAACCACTATCTACAAGCTTCTGGAAAAAGAGATTAACAAGGCGGTATATCCAATGCCCTTCTCCCACCGTGGCTCATGGCCATAACGAGGTTCCTTCCCAACCACAAGAAAGATATAGTTCGACTATCCTAATTAGGAGCAGCTTAATCCTTAACAAGGTTTTGCTTTTTATCAGTAAGGAAATCCATCAGAAGCTCAAATATATCAAAAAAGAACATTGAGAGAAGTAAGAGAACTGTTTACTAATGCCACCAGAAAATACTGCTTTTAAAAAGGTGCATGTTTCGTGAGATAATATGATCGCTTGACATAAATGATAAATAATGTCCAAAGGCGAAAGAAAAGTAAATTCAATTAGTAACATTCCCTTGAGATATTACAGCGGATTTTGCTTGTGTTTTTTTCAATTAAAAATCATATAGGAATTTCTTACAAAAGGAGTGAATTTATTGGATTAGTTTTCGTCCTTTTTTACTCTGCAACATGGATTCTACTATTATTAGAGAGGAATAATGTAAAAAGGAGAAATAAATTATGATTTAGAGGGGCACAGAAAAGAGGAAAAAGCTTAAGGCTTTATACATGCCTCTAACCCACAACACAATAGATAGGACAGAGCTTACCACATTCCCGCAAGAAGAGTGCATAGAGAGCAAAGCACGTTCAAGTACATATAAATCAACTGCTTTATCTTCTGGAAGTGTTGAAGTAAAGCTTAGACCAAAGTCAATCAGCACCTGAAGAAAAAGCATCATTTACAGAAACTATCTCACTGAAGGTGATTGCATAACCTCATCCTCTAAAACCAGGAGAAGACATAAAGAAAGAAATTGAAGAAAAAGATGACCATGAGAATTAAGAGGAATATTCTAAGGGAAAGAGAAAAATATCCACCAGCTGATTGGCAGCACTCCTCATTAACATGTTTGATGTTGTCAAATCGCCATGGACTAGGCCACCATCATGTAATTTGCCAATAGCATTACCAATCTGTGTTGCAATATCAGTCATCTGCTCTTCGTCCACACCAACTAATCCAAAGCCAAGGAATATATCTTTCACAGAAGGACCTTCAACATATTCAAAGGTGAGAGTATGCGTAACAGGGTCAACAGCATAAAGCACTGGAGTAGTAACACCAAGCCGTCTAGCTTTTGTCATG
Organism: Nicotiana tabacum; assembly: GCF_000715075.1. Lineage (NCBI taxonomy): Eukaryota > Viridiplantae > Streptophyta > Magnoliopsida > Solanales > Solanaceae > Nicotiana > Nicotiana tabacum. The sequence continues at coordinate 29,222,798 of NC_134087.1, read as the reverse complement.
CACCTTGCCTCCTGCACCAGAATTTCCAAAATTTTTGGCAACACAAGCTTTAAGAAAGATAAGAGAGAATAGGTATATTTACACCAACCGCATTCAACCGTTTAGTAGTGAGCTTTGAATCCAAAGTCGGATGCCTGTATTTCTTTGAAAACCGTTCCTTGACAATACACCTCCTACCCACAAATGTTGACTCAAATACCCTCTGATATCAACAGAGAAAAAATCCCAGAGTCAAAAACTACTTGCTAGCAAATGACCATTGCTAGAGAGCACATAATGATTAGTGACTTCTAAACTAACAGAACACACTCACAAAGGTCTGGGAAGAAAATGAGAGAGAGAGAGAGAGAGACGAAAAAATTAGAGGAAAGTTTCATAGCAACAGAGTCTTGAATAATTAATTATGAACTCACAGCCTCAGCTCCTTGCTTGATTAAAACCAAGGATCCGTCACTTCCGTCTGCCTTGAGTTCCATATCTATGAGATCAACTAACTTCAAGCAAAAAATAAATAAACAAATAAGTAAAATGAAAAGGATAACCAAAATTTTAGCCTTATATAGAACAGTTTCTGTAGCTCTTCCACAATTCAAGTACTAAGTGAAGCTTTCATGGAAAAAGGATGATTAACAAGAAGATATTCTGCCATTTCTGTATACAACATTGGCTACAAACAACAGGATCTATCGAGACTAAAATAAGCAATGATAAACTCTGATTACAGTAAATAAACCTTCATCCAACAATCTCCACCTTAAAGAAGAGTGAGGAGAAGCATCTCTATATTTTGGCAAAGTATTTCCACTAACATGGAAATAACTAACAACTAATCAACTGGGTGTTCACATAGACTGATATTCTTTAGAAAAATGGCATTAATATTTAACCAGTAACACCAACTTTTTTCATTTTGTTCATACCTGTAGTACTAGTACGTACTCTCGTATTTTGTTGGTATTAGGTTTTCTATGACTACCCGTCGTTTCTTTCATTTAGGTCATCTTACGATCTTGTTTTTAAGTATGTTGTTTTTCCATGACTTTTCAATGTTGTCCCATCTTATTTTTTCTTTTCATTAATGTGGTGCTTATGCTTTCCTGAGCCGATGGTCTACTGGAAACAACCTTTCTATCTCCGCAAGGTAAGGGTAAGGTTTGCGTACACGCTACCCTCCCCAGACCCCGTCACGTAGGACACTGGGTATGCTGCTGTTGTTGTTATATGAAATAGAGACTGAGCTACAATTATGCTTGAAATAGAGGGAAACTATTTCTCTTGAAGTATTCTTACTGTAGCTAAAAGAAAGCTTCAATTTTTATAAGTATAAAACCCAATTAGTAGCATTCTGGGCATCATAGTAGCAGTATCTGCAGAATTTGGAGACATAAACACGAAGCCGGAGAGCAAAAAAATTATACTCTCACCAAAAATTATGAAAAATTAAAAGAACCTCAGTAATATTTAAGGAAAGCTTATTCGTAATCGTCACACCCAGAAATGAATAATGAAAACTGGAGAGAAATTTGTGAGTATTTAAGGGAATAAAAGACACCTTTTTGCAGTTGAAGATTAGCAGCGTCGCCGCCGTAAGAGATAGCTGCTGTGAGAAAATTGTCGTATCTCGGACGGTGAGTTATAGAATTTTCTGGATATATGCGATATACAAGTCGCATTAGAACATCGTGCTTTATATGTTGCATTTACCAATTGGGATTTATATGTTGCATTTATCCAATCCGACCAATTTGCTTTTCGCACGCCCATTAAATAAATACTAAATTCGATACAAAAAACTAAATTATCATTAATTAAATATTTAATGTAAAGAGTAAGAAAACGTTTTAGGGATACGTACATAAGGGTAATTTTGTAAAAATAAATTGAATTCTTTCTTGATTATATAAATGCACACTTATTTTGGACCAAAATAAAAAAGTAAATTGGTCACTTATTGTGGACCCGAGGAAGTACAATTTATAAGTCTTATTACTATATGGTGAGTTATAAGTCGGCAGTCGATTCCATTATTGCGATGTATAAATGAGATTTATTCGTCGATTTGTAAATTGCGATTTATGAGCGCACTTCTCACTTTATAAGTTTATAAATATTTTTAAAATGCAACTTTTGCATGGTTTTGAAGTTCTGTCTAAAATTTGCCAGTTTCGAGTGAAGAAGAACGACGACGAAGTTGGGTTTAAGGTTAAGCGTAATTAGAAATTTGGTCGATTATAGAGTAATAAGTTTGTCCCTGAACTTCAATTGTTGTTCCTTTTCCGCAAAGCATTCATGACGAGCTGTTAACACTTAACATAAAGGTACCAATTGATAATCCTTGGAGTAGTTTGGGGATAAGATTATAAGTGATGAAAACTTAGGGTCCACCAAACTGCAGTTCTCATAGAACACACACAATCAAAGATAAGTAAAAGTGGAAAACTCTCAACTCACGGGATTAAAAACCACGACCTACACTTGTAGAATTTCAACTTCACTAACTGAGCAAACTTCATATTACAAAGTATTATAACCTAGGAATTAACTTAATCCTTCGCCAACTCGTAATAACTCTATTACAAAGCTCACAACTCGACTAACTCTAGCCAAGACAAAAACACAAGGTTTATGGTTTTACAGATGGTTTCCTCCACAATGCTTCTAGCTAAGCTAAGTCAGAATTACAAATAGATCACTCTAACAAAGGTATGACAAAACTAAGGACATATGGTAACACAATGTTGGAAACTGGTCCTTCGTTCTGTTGTTCTTTATTCTTGAAGTCACTTGCAAGATGGCAGCACACTTGAGAGTGAAACTTGATAATTTTTTAATCTTCAAGTGTGTGTTTTTCCTTGCTACATGTTGGTAATATACAAGTGATTCTGGTCATGCTCCATAAAGTGACTACTGCACTATTTTCACTGTTGCGTGTGTGTAGAGAAATAGTGTTGCGACTTTACAGCTGTGGGAAGTTGACTTGCACTGTCAGTAAGGAATCTAATATCCATAGCTGGTCAAACAAATCATCAATACGAGGCAAAGGATAATGGTTCTTCACAGTAACTTTGTTCAACTGGCAATAATTAATACACATACGCGTAGAACCATCCTTCTTCTTCACAAACAAGACAGGAGCACCCCAAGGTGATACACTGGGCCGAATAAAACCCTTATCAAGCAATTCCTATAACTGCTCCTTCAACTCAGGAGGAGCCATACGATACAGGGGAATAGAAATGGGTTGAGTGCCTGGCAACAGATCAATGCCAAAATCAATATCTCTATCAGGCGGCATGCCCGGAAGATCAGCTGGAAAAACATCAGAAAAATCCCGTACTATTGGGACTAAATCAATTGTAGGGGTATCAATACTGACGTCTCTCACATAAGCTAGATACGCGTCACACCCCTTCTCAACCATACGTTGAGCCTTAAGGAATGACATAACTCTACTGGAAGTATGATCTAAGGTACCCCTCTACTGTACTCGCGGTACATCTGGCATAGCCAGCATCACAGTTTTGGCGTGACAATCAAGAGTACCATAATGGGGAGGCAACCAGTTCATGCCCAAGATAACATCAAAATCTACCATGCTGAGCAATAATAAATCAGCTTTGGTCTCAAAACCACTAAGAGCAATCAAACACAACCGATAAACGCGGTCCACAATAAGAGAATCTCCCACAGGAGTAGAAACATAAATATGGGAACTTAAAGAATCCCGATATACACCCGAATGCGGGGCAAAATAAGAAAACACATAAGAATAGGTGAAGCATGGATCGAATAAAACTGATTCATCTCTATGACAAACCAGGACAATACTTGTGATGACAGAATCGGAGGCGACAGCCTCGGTACAGGTAGGAAGGGCATAATATCTGGCCCGGCCTCCCCCTCTAGGGCAACCTCTACCTCCCCAACCTCCACCTCTAGCTGGCTGAGCAGGTGGGGTAGCAACTGGTGCTATAACCATAGCCTGAGAACCCTGTGGGGCACGTTGTGGCTGAGAAGTCTGTGGAGGTACACCCCTCCTAAGTCTGGGGCAATCCCTCACCATATAGCGTGTGTCACCACACTCAAAACAAGCTCTGGTAGGACGTAGCAGATGTGACTGGCTCAGGCTAGGTCTGCTGGACTGACCATTAAAAGCACCCCGCGTAGGAGGCGCACTAGATACTAGAGGTGCATAATAAGGCTCCTGAGGCCTAGGAGGAGCTGGAATACCACTGGCTGCTGGAAGAGCTGAATGAACTGGGTGACTCATATAACCCCTACCATGACGAACTACAGCTGGAGCACGGGCACCAGAATAATGGCCCGACTCTCGAGACCTCTTAGCCTCCCTCTCTTCTCTATCCCGAGCATACATACTCTCTATCCTCCTAGCAATGCTCACCACATGCTGATAAGAAATATCCATCTCCAACTCACGAGCCATGATAGACCTGATGCTGGGAATAAGGCCCTCAATAAATCGGCAAACCCTCTCATAAACAGTAGAAACCAAAACTGGTGCATGTCTAGCCAAGCTAGTGTAACAGACAGCATACTCCGAGACAATTATAGTACCCTGGCGCAAATGCACAAACTCTGTGTGCCATGTATCCTTGAGGCTCTGAGGAACATACTCTCTCAGGAACATATCTGAAAACCGAGTCCAAGTCAGGGAAGCTGCCTCATCTGGACTGTCTAACTCATAAGTACGCCACCACTCATAGGCGGCTCCTCGAAGCTGGAAGGTAGTGAAGGAAATCTTGCTCGAACCTGATATACCCATGGTACGGAGGATACGGTAGCACTCATCTGGAAATCCCAGAGCATCGTCTGATGCTTGACCACTGAATACAGGAGGCTTGTACTTCTTGAACCTCTCAAGCCTCAACTGCTCATCCTCGGAAGTCGCTGCCTTGTCCTCGGGTCGATCTGGGATTGCAGGTTGTACAGGAATAATCTCTGGGACCTGATCAACATGCACTCGCTGCTCAGGAGTGCAGGCGGCGAGAGTCTTTGCTCCTCCCCCAGCCTGAGATGTAGCTGCAACAAGGGGAAGCAACCCTGCCTGAGCCAGAGTAGTGTACATGCTCATAAACTGTGCAAGAGTCTCCTGGAAAGCTGGAGTAGTAGTAGCAGTAGGCGTACCAGGTGCCTGGACTTCGGCTGGAACTGCTGGTGGCACCTCTATGGCAGCTCGCTGTAGACATGTGATTTTTGACCCTCCCCGAGATTTTACACTTTTTAGAGTTTAAATAGTTAGCTTAGGTCTAATATTGCTATTTTAAGCAGTTTTGACTCTTTTACTTTATTTTATCACAAAAATAAAAATTACAAAAATATTTTTTCTTTTTAGTTGCTTTTAGTTTATATATCTTTCGTAAAATTAAAAAAAAAAGAATTCAAAAATAGTACCTTATTTTTATTTTGAATATGAAATTTAAAAATACCAAAAATAATTTTATTTTAACAGTTAGTTTTATTTTAATAGTTATTTTACTTAAGTAGGATTAATTAAGTAAATGAGGTAGTATTTTTTAAATCTTATTCAAGGATAAAGAATACAATTTGGGACTCATTTTTAGGCCTAATTTTCGAACCTAGCCCATAATAATCCAAGTCCAATACCCCTAAAACCCTAGACTTAGACTTAAAAGAACCCCTAACCTAGACCTAAGCTTTAGCCGTTTTTCTGATTGAAAAAGCACACCAACCCTCGAACATCATCTTCTTGGTTCATGAAAACAAAACCAACAACCTAAGCTCCATCAACGACTAATACCCACAGACCCGTTTCCCATGAAGCCTAAGCTTCTTCTTCTTCATTGACAACTTTAAGAACCCTAGAGAATCCCTACCCAGTATCCAACCCCAATCTGTGACACACACCAGAAGAGACACGGCTAGATCTTCTTCTTCTTCGATTTTTAACAACCAACAGCAAAAGCTCTCCGGTCGCTGCTATTTCTTCATCATCCTCGCGTCTCCCAGCCATACCCCTAACCAGCGACCACCTCGATGCTGCCCGGTGAGCTCGCCGAAAACGAACCAACAACCACACCCCACTCTCTCCTGATCTCACACCAAACGACCTCATCCCCTGAACCTCCAAGTAAGCCACTCTAAGACCCCTTCCTCTCCAGAAATGGGACAATGGCGCAGATACAGTAGAGGAGGAAAGTGGACAAAAAAAGAGCTATTATGCTCTTCCTTTTTCTGCTTCTGCTGATTTTGCACATATAGCCGCTTTTATGTCCCTTTGTATTTACAAGGTGACAACTGATTTGCACAACTAGGATACTGAAATGGACTGATATGATTACTGAAATGAAGAAAATACCAAGATGTTTTGGTTTCTTTTGATTCAATATCATTTCGAAAAAACAAAATCAAAACAGAAATAGAGTTGGAGTTTTTAATAGCGGAAGTTCATTGCTTGAGCTCGTTCGGGTCTAAATCCAGGTTTGTTTGAGTTTTGCGGTGCTAATTCAAGTTCTGTCCACGTTTTGTCACATTTATGAGTTCAAAACAGTGAACAATCATATTTCTGGCTATATTGAAGTCAACTCTTTCATTCTCTATTTGTTTTATTCGAGCTTAATGTTAATTATTTGTTTGGTGATGCGATCCCGTTGTTTCTGTAATTATTCTCCGTGGTTTTGAATTTGCTTGCTCGGTTATCTGCTCGTGTTTACTCGAATTGGTTATAGCTGAACATGATTTTGTCACAGTATAGAAATTGTGTTGCTATTCGTTGGCTGAACTACGCCAAATTAAATCGGAGGGGCTCGGGTACTATAGTTTGTGGTAATGAGCTTTTAATTGTCTATTGCTTTTTTACTTGCCCATATTCATTAGGAGCCTGCTTGGGCCGTTAATATTCATAAATATCGTAGCTTGCTTTAGACGAGATCAATAATAAATTATCATGGTCATGGGTACGCTCTCGTGGCATTGTCACGATATGTAAATCTCAATCCGGGAGTACATTTATGTGACCCGGCCACAACAACTAATAATGTTAATAAATTAAACATGTTGTAGATCGTGGGAACGGTTTCCGTGACACGAATCGCAATGTGTACCAAACAAACAAGTGTATGACAATCGTAACTTGTTCTAGAATAATTCCATAAACAATTAAAAGCGGTCAAAGGATAAAGATGCACAATAGGTATAAAATATGTAATTAATCAGACAATTAGGCCAATAATAATAGTTGAGCAACCGTGCTAAAACCAAGGAACCCGGGAATGCCTAACACCTTCTCCCGGGTTAAAAAAATTCCTTACCCGGATTTCTGTGTTCGCAGACCATAAATAAAAGTCAACCCTCCTCGATTCGGGATTTTAAATCGGTGACTTAGGATACCATAAATTATCCCAAGTGCGACTATGAAATTGAATAAATAATCCTGTTTCGGTTATTGTCACTTTAATTGGAAAAACTCCCATATACCACTTCCGGTGGTAGAAAAAAGAGGTGTGACAGCTCTGGCGACTCTGCTGGGGATAACAACCCAGAACTTCTGGTTCAGGGTTCAGAGTTCAAGCTTAGAATAACTGTTATAGTTAGCTTTTATTTATTATCTAATTTTTACATGTTTGAGCTTAATGTGCTAAATGTCGCTTTTTACCGCTTTGATATTGTTTGGACTATATATAAATTGTTACAACACCCTCTTCTCTTTAAGTCTTCTAAATCATCTGGGAAGTGTGCACTTCGTGTGACTTCTTTTCTGTTAGAGTCATATCCCAATTTTAGAACGAGTTTCGGACAAGTTGCAAAGCCGGTGAAGCTTCTGTATTCCCGGTACGCTGCCTCCCGACTCGAATTGTCCGCTCGAGTAAGCCAGGTCTAGAACACAACCCCAGGCTTAAACCTAGAATGGCATTCCCTCATGGCGAATCCCTAGTAGGCACGTTTGTTTGGATCATGCACATTTGACTTTGGGGACTCAACACAGGGGTTGGGTCCGTCTAGGACAGGTGTACCCAAAAATAACAGACCATCTTGATGCATTTTCTGTGCTACATGTTGCATTTTTCAAGGGTAGAATGGGTTATTTGGCGGACCAATCATAGATGAGGGTAAATGAGAAAGAAAGAGGGTGAAGTATAAAAATGAAGCAAGTAGGGCCCAGTTACATTTTTCTTTCACATTTTTTTCCAAGAAAAAGACAAAAAAAAAATGAAAATGAAAAAAATCCAAAAAGATTTTGCACTTTCCCATCATTTTCCGAAAAAAAATCAAATAAAAAAAAGGAAAAAAGAAAATCCAAAAAGAGGTTACATGTTTCATCATTTTCAAAAAAAAAAAGACAAAAAATATATTTTTATCTAAATTAGTTATTTTTTTAATTCTTGCCCGTATCCAATCTTCCCGAACTACACATACCTAATTCTCATCTTTCGGGACATGATACGTAGACAACCCACATAGGGTCCGATTTTCCTAGTAAGCCTTAGGTTCTTGGCTTCGAGGATTGTAGCCAAATCTTGCATCTCTAGTCACTTTTGGCTACATCAGCCATTTGGCAAAACAGGGCTATTTTCGCAAAAGTGGTTCAATTAACCCATGTCTTAGAGTCCTAGGTCCACAACAAGATGTTCTCTCTGTTTAAAGTCCATTGTGTTGAATTTGCATGTTTAGCCATTTTGTCCACATAGACCATTTCTATAAAATGGGTCATTTCTGCAAAGTAATTTTTCCATGTCTTATAGGTCACTTTTGTCGAGTTTGCACTTCTAGCCACCTTTTGGCCACATAAGTCATTTTGCAAAAAAGCCTCAATCATGTCTTGCATGTGTCCATTTGGTCTTAATTTTCTCATACAGGTGTGGATTTACTTATCGAAGTTTGGGCATGACAGATGCCTCAGGACCATCCAGTCACGATCGCTCATTCAGGAGTTGCTTAAGGAGATTTTTTTATTTTTTATGTTTTGAGTTTGTTTTTCTTTTTATGTCGTCTTTTACCTTTTAGTTTTGTACAGTAATGTCGAGTCTTTTGTTATTGTATTTCCTATTTTGTATTGGAAAAAAGTTTTCTTTAATACCAATTCTAGAAATAAAAAAAATCTTTTGAGGTGGTTTTCCTTAGGAAGTTAATATCTAGAACTTAAAATAAAAATTTCTTTTATATTTTCTTTAGTAATTAAGACCAAAAATTAAAAAAAAAAAGAGAATTTTCTTTAATACCTCTTCAGAAGTTTTCTTAAGATATTAATTCCAAAAATTGAAAAAAAAAGACTTTCTTTTGAGGTTCTTCTTTGGGAAATATATATAAAACAAAAAAAGTACTCTTTTTATTTTCACTAGAACTTTAGGACATTGTACATAGAAAAAAAAACATACTTTATCTTTTGTTTATCTTTAGAGTTTTTCCTTTAGGTAATCAAAAACTGAAATCCAAAAATGTTTTTGTTCTTTTTCATTGCTTGTTTCGAAATCTTTCGTCAGGATATCAAGTGAAAATTCAAAATATTTTTCTTTGGTTCATTCTTTAGATTTCCTTCCTAAAAAAAGAATAAAAAAATATTTTTTTTCTTCTAGGGGGTTTTCCTTAATAATTTCTCATAGAGTATGTGTTTCAAAAAAAGAAAAAGAAAAATATATGCTTGTTTAAGATTGAGTTTAGAATAGATTATAGAACTTTAAGTCTAAAAAAAGAGAGATTTCCTTCTTTTTCCTCATCAGAGTAGTCATTAAGGTAAAAAAAAACTTTAGTTTGTTTCCTTTATTCCCGATCTTCCCGAACTATGCAAAGATCTGATTCATGCGACGTCATGATACGTAGGCAACCTACATAGGGTTTGATCGAATCATTTTAAAAATTAAAATTAAAAGAAAAAAGGAAAAGAAAAAAGAGAGGTGAAATTATGTGTCACGACCCAAAATCCCTTCGAAGGAGTCGTGATGGCACCTAGTCTCTAAACTAGGTAAGCTTAACATTTACTGACTTCAAATCAAATAACTCTCAATAAATCACAATTTTCAAAACCGGTGGTACAAGTCATAAGCCTTTCTAAGATTAATTATACAAAATAAATACAACACTGTTCCAGAACGAGAAGGAATCAATGGAACGTAAATACAAACGAAGGTGACTCTGAGGCATGCGAACGTAGCACATGTTACCGTGAGTCTGCACCGCGACGACCCGCACAACTACTATCGATCAATACCTGGATCTGTACACAAAAATGTACAGAAGTGTAATATGAGCACATCACAGCGGTGCCTAGTAAGTATCAAGACTAACCTCAATGGGGTAGTGACGAGGAACAGTCAAGACACCTACTGGTCAAATGAAATGAATAGGATATGATAGTAAAATATCGAGATAAAGACAATAAGGTAATATCAACAACGGAAAGAAATCAAAATACCCACAGTAAGAACCATAAAGGGAGAACACGGGTAGTAACGAACGGTAACCAAGTAAATCAGATAACCAAGTAAATCAACACTGACATAATAGGAACAGAGGCAAGTAAGAATGTATTCAATTAAAGAAAGAGATGCCCACTCAATCAATCACATCATGTCTAATACACAATCCCGACCATCTCAATCCTCGGTTTCTCATATCATAATCTTAACTTCCGAACCTTCCGCACGCATGGCACCTTGTGCCCCCATATTTTCCATCTCACTTTTAACAACAGAATCCATATACTATACCATACATAATGTCCGTACAATGCACTCAATATGTCCAAGAAGACCCATTTACCTAATATAAGTAAAATTACAAATTTCTAGACTAATTGGGAAAAACCAGCAAGGAAAAGATGAAATTATTTTTTTTTAAATCATTTGAGTAAAGAAAGTACCCCTTTTAATTTAAAAATACAACATTGAATGAATTATTACTTTTAACATGAGATTTAATAACTTAAAACTTAGTAGAAATTCCTTTTTAAGTAAAATACAATATCAGACGATTTAAGGGGTATAATTGAAAAACTAATTGAATTAAGGTTGTAACAATTATTGAAGTTTGAAGTATTGGAGTATATATATATATACATAAATACGGTGAGGTGTTGAAAACATTGTAGGTTCTAACACAAAGGATCACAGCAATAAAGGAATTTAAACAGTTTAAACATTTGAATTGATAACAACAAATAAACACAACAGCAAAAAGTGCACGACATCACCATTCGTGCTTTTACTCTCGTTCTCACCATAAGGGTCAATATTCACTTTTATTCTTTCTTGTTGCGGTGTGCAACCCGATCCCAATCATATAATATTGTCGCAGCGTGCAACCCTATCCAAATTGTATAATATTGTTGCAGCGTGCAACCCGATCAAAATCATATAATGATGTTGCGGTGTGCAACCCGATCCAAATCATATAATATTGTTGCAGCGTGTAACCCGATCCAAATTATATAATATTGTTGCGGCGTGCAACCCGATCCAAATCAGATAATATTGTTGCGGCGTGCAACCCGATCCCAATATACAAATCAACACCAATTACAAAAGAATCCCGGTAAGGGAACAATAAGGAAACAACCATATCCCGGTAAGGGAGTCAACAACAAGATTAAACACATCCCGGCAAGGAAACCAACAGTACGGATTAAATATGTCCCGGCAAGGGAATCAGCTATAACCAAACTTGTACCGACAGTTAACTTCACAATGAAACCTCAACTAAACAACAAGACATAATAAGCACGTGATAACTACACCAGTAACCACAACAATTGGACAAGTAACCTATTTGCACGAAGTCATGTAGGAACTCACAATTAAGAAGTATCAAAACAATAAGGAAGGCAATCACTTCAATTAAGGCAATTAAGGGTCAATGCAATACGTAGGAATTAGAGAAAAGCTAACACCATCATATGGAACATATAGACAATTTAAGCAATTATTAAACCCAATCATAACGGAATACTCTTCACATATTGAACATAAGGACCTTAGGAACCTTAGAGCATATATCCCACAAATAATTTCGAGCACACACTCGTCAACTCGCATGCACGGACTACAATTAGCAAAGAAGACTCAATCCTATGGGGAAGTCCCCCACACAAGGTTAGGCAAGATACCTACCTCAAAGACGATAAACCGATACTCTAATATGCACTTCTCAAGTGAAAAGACCTCCGGACGGCTCAAATCTAACCAAATTAACTTCAAAGCACAAATAAAACATATAAGAAACTATTCCGGATCATAAAGTCGCAATCTTTAACAAAATCCAAAAATTGGTCCAAAAGTTGACCCCCGGGCCCGCACCTTGGAACCCGACAAATTTTACAAAATCCGAATACTCATTCCAATATGAGTTCAACCATACAAAATTTATTAAATTCCGATACCATTTGGCCCCTCAAATCACGATTTTTTATTTTAGAAATTTTCTTCAAAAACCAACATTTTACTCAACCCAAATCACCAACTAAATGATAAAAATAAAGACAAATTCATGGAATATAATCAATTATAGGTGAAGAACACTTACCTAATCGTTTTGCTTGAAAACCCCACAAAGAATCGCCCAAAACCGAGCTCTAGAACTCCAAAAATGGTGAAAATGACAAACCCTCGGAATAGAGTACTATTTATTCTGTCCTGGTCTTAAAGCATCGCGAACGCAGAGGAGGTATCGCGTTCGCGAAGAAGAAAAATGAAGGTGCCTAAGTGACTCATCGCAAACGTGACAGTGTGTCTGGAATGCGAAGAAGGGAAGTTTGATGGCCCAAAGACTGCTCTTCGCGAACGCGTGAACTTGTACGCGAACGCGATGGATAGATGCGAACGCGATGAAGGAAGAGACAGAGCTTCGCGAACGCGACGTTTTTAACACGAACACGAAGAAGGATTTCCAGGTGGTCAGCAACAAAGCTTCGCGAATGCGGAAGGTGGTTCGCGATCGCAAAAAAGGATACCAGAAGCAGAAACAGCAGTTCAAAAACAAGGGAAAATGACTCGTTGACCACCTGAAACACACCCGAGGTCCCCGGGACCCCGTCCAAACACACAAACAAGTTATATAACCTAAAATGGACTCGCTCGAGGTCACAAATCACATCAAACAATGCCGAAACGACGAATCACACCATGAATCGAACTTAGGAACTTTCAAGCCTTCCAACTTCCAAAACTCGTGCCGAAACCTATCAACTCAACCCGGAATGACGCCAAAATTTGCAAACAAGTCCAACATGACATAACAGAACTATTCCAACTCTCAAAATTGCATTCTGATCCCGATATCACAAAAGTCAACTATGGGTCAAACTTCTCCATTTTTCAAATTTCAACTTTTCCAACTTTTGCCGAAACACCCCAAATTACCCTACGGACCTCCAAATCTGAATCCGGACGCGCGCCTAAGTCCAAAATCACCATATGAAGCTGTTGAGTCACCCATGACCCATTCCGGGGCCGTTTACTCAAAAGTCCAATTCCGGTCAAATTTTCATTGTTTAAACTTCCAAAACTAGGTTCCTTCTTCCAGTTCAACTATGATTTATCCGAAAACTGAATCCAACCATGCACTCAAGTCAATATACATAATTTGAAGCTTCTCGGGACCTCAAACTACTGAATCGGGCGCAATTGCTCAAAACGACCAGTCGGGTCGTTAATCCTCCTCCACTTAAACATACATTCGTCCTCGAATGTGCCCGGAGTTGTTCCAAAGCCATCGAACCACTGCATGAGATCACCATACATACACTCGGGGGGTGATTCCCCATCACCCAACCTGAGCAGAACTGACAATGCAACTTAACTAAAGACCTTATATCCTCCTTAGCCCATAACCTTAGAACAGAACCAAAACCTCAACATCTGATATTCATCCTCGAATCCGAATTCCATGTCATCACACTGCATGATCCTTAACAAGCTGAATCAAGCCAAATTCCAATCCAGAATACAATCACACGCTGCTCCACACAACTCAAATGCCTGAAGCAATAACACCTTACCACCATAGCTGCTCAAATAACATCCTGGATGCCGGCAATATACTTCACATTGAATACAACCTTGTTTCAGACCTCCACATCACTACTCATGATAAAGAAACATGCGGGAACTTATAGCCGCCCATGAAGATAACAAGTCAAGAAGTTCTCTCGCCCGCCAAGGGCCATCACCCAAATCTTAGCAGAAACACCCTCATACTTCCAAACACTCCTCACTCTCGGTACCATAGTACTAATCTCAGGTCTAACAACATCATCTCAGCCAATACAAGCAGCACAACTGACAGTTCATCACGGAACCACACGGATTCTCACATTATACAATTCATACACCAAACCAACAATAACTCAATTATGCAGCACAAGTAAGAAAAGCAGGGTATAAGAAATATCTAACGATCACAACATGTGTAACAACAAAAGTGTAGTTCTTCATCAAATCGTCCCACAGAGTGAAAACACAACATCAAATGAACACAAGGAAAGGGGTATCCCACATAATATCCGTTGCGGCGTGCAGCCCGCTCCAAATACTCATCAAGCCAAAATGCTCGAGCTCACAGAACATATGAATGCTGATATCAAGTACAACAAAGTGCACAAATAAAACTGTAGGAAAATAAATGAAAGTGCTAAAACATGAAAGAAGCAAGCACGACTAAGGTGCCATAAGCAAATCAACATCACGAGGGCTATCTTGACCGCATCGCCATAAGGCCTGAACAGAATTACTACCCGCGGGGGAAATAATCCTACAACCTCACTGCCTAGCACAACATACAAGAGTAGCACATATCATAGGCTAGGGGCACATATAATATCCCTCCTACCTGATTACATAACCAAAATGACAATCTCACAGAGGCACACAAATTTGCTCTGACATGACATACATATTCTCGCTGATCCCTCAAATAGCCGACAACCAAATCCTGATTACCTCCAAATAGGTAAATATCCTTTCCAAAAATCCACAGCGACCTATCAATCATGCATGCTATTAACTATCTCATCCTCAACGTTTTTCCACAATCCGCAAACAGGAAATAATTCACATATGAGGGTATCTAGCCCCAAAACCTCAGGGATACCAAAATTTCCATACTCTAACTCCACTACGCAATCAAATGGCTGATATATTACTTACACCCTATCATTCTACTGAAGCACTCATATAGAGTTTTTGACCACGTAACAAAATATGAACCTCGAAAGCCTCAAAACCCAGTAATCACCCTGCTACCAGTCACGCACTGCAAACCAAAACTCAAGGTCCTTTCTAAAAATGCACACTCTTCACATATGATAGCCAACAATGCCAACGCTCTATTAATTTTAGATATTGATTCGGGAGAAACCGTGATGTACCACATATTCCTTATGCCCATAGTAGACACCCAACTAAAGCCGTAGTCAAGCCATCGAGAACCCCTCCGAGATTCGCCTGCATGCAACCAAACCATTAGGACTGCACCTTCCCAACTCAACCGAGCCACACAAACCGCCCAATCCAAGAGTCCTTCCACAAATTCCAGTAGAGAATTCCCATTCAAAAGGACCATTTACTTCCATGGCTATGCTGGCCCAACACCACTAAACTGACTCATTTCTTCAGATAGTCGATATACAATAACTCCCATCAAATCCCCACATGCAGATGACTCTAGTATGAACCACGTAGTAAGAAACTCATAAACCACTGCATTACCTCTAAAGCACCTCATTCTGCCGCAACCACGATACCCACACTGAATAGACCTCCTATGAATTTGAAGTTATTCCTCGAACTCCCCTTGATGCTAATATGTAGATCCATTATTGACGTAGAAATACTATAAGCCCCAACATCATCCCATTCGAGATCTCAGACCCTGGTCATACCACAAATCTGGGAACCTACCAATACCACATACACACGTTCCTCAGGCTAAAATTGATACAAATCTGACTCTATAATATAAATGCTGCTATTAGACTCCTCCACTTGGCGCAAAGCCATAGAAAATAACGTTTGATGATCCGCAACACTAACTTTCAAAGCTCGTACAACACAAATCACAAGGTATTCCAATACCACCAACTATTCCCAATCAACACCCACTTCGTGGCCTTGCCACAATCGTGATGACTAGTCGACCAATTAAACATTCCCAAGCTCGCACTCATCAATCAGGTGCCAGAAACCACTGCGCCTCCATACGAACAACTGGATAGTCTCTCAATGCCTCTATATCTTCAGTCTGGACAACACGTCGAGGCAATGCCTGAGCATCCCTGACTCCCTTATAGCCTGTTTGTTGCATTACGAACCACTGGCGCATTGCTAATGTTGAGGGCGTAATATTATACACCAGTGGATGTAGAGGGACATAAGTCATATACTTCGAGCTGAATCAATATCGCACGATAGGGAACGAAAGAAGTGGAATTTCCTAACAGTTATGTAGCCTCTCGAAGATAAGTATAGACGTCTCCGTACCGATCCGCAAGACTCTACTAAACCTGCTTATGACTAGTAGCACCCATGAACCTAGAGCTCTGATACCAACTTGTCACGACCCAAAATCCCTCCGAAGGAGTCATGATGGCACTTAGTCTCTAAACTAGTAAGCCTAACATTTACAGAAATAACATTAACATTTACTGACTTCAAATTAAATAAATCACAATTCCCAAAACCGGTGGTACAAGTCATAAGCCTTTCTAAGATTAATTATACAAAATAAATACAACACTATTCCAAAACGAGAAGGAATCAATAGAACGTAAATACAAACGAAGGTGACTCCAAGGCCTGCGAACACAGCAACATGTTACCGTGAGTCTCCACCACGATGACCCGCACAACTACTATTGATCAATACCTGGATCTGTACACAAAAATGTATAGAAGTGTAGTATGAGCACACTACGGCGGTGCCCAGTAAGTATCAAGACTAACCTCAATGGGGTAGTGATGAGGAACAATCAAGACACCTACTGGTCAAATGAAATGAACAAGATATGATAGTAAAACATCAATATGAAGACAACGAGGTAATATCAACAACGGAAAGAAATCAAAATACCAACAGTAAGAACCATAAAAGGAGAACACGGGTAGTAACGAACAGTAACCAAGTAAATCAGATAACCAAGTAAATCAACACTGACATAACAAGAACAAAGACAAGTAAGAATGTATTCAATTAAAGAAGGAGATGCCCACTCAATCAATCACATCATGTCTAATACACAATCTCGACCATCTCAATCCTCGGTTTCTCATATCATAATCTTAACTTCCGAACCACGCATGGCACCTTGTGCCCCATATTTTCCATCTCACTTTTAACAATAGAATCCACATGTTATACCATACATAATGTCCGTACTATGCACTCAATATGTCCAAGAAGACCCATTTACCTAATATAAGTAAAATTACAAATTTCTAGACTAATTGGGAAATAAAATTGTTTCTTTTGAAATCATTTGAGTAAAGAAAGTACCCATTTTAATTAAAAAATACAACATTGAATGAATTATTACTTTTAACATGAGATTTAATAACTTAAAACTAAGTAGAAATTCCTTTTAAGTAAAATACAACATCAGACGGTTTAAGGGGTATAATTGAGAAACTAATTGAATTAAGACTGTAACAATTATTGAAGTTTGAAGTATTGGAGTATATATATACATAAATATGGTGAGGTGTTGAAAACATTGCGGGTTCTAACACAAAGGATCATAGCAATAAAGGAATTTAAATAGTTTAAACACTTGAATTGATAACAACAAATAAACACAGCAGCAGAAAGTACACGGCATCACCATTCGTGATTTTACTCTCGTTCTCACCATAAGGGTCAATACTCACTTTTATTCTTTCTTGTTGCGGCATACAACCCGATCCCAATCATATAATACTGTTGTGGCGTGCCGATCCAAATTGTATAATATTGTTGCAACGTGCAACCCGATCCAAATCATATAATGATGTTGCGACATGCAACTCGATCCAAATCATATAATATTGGTGTGGCGTGCAATCCGATCCAAATCATATAATATTATTCCAGCGTGCAACCCGATCCCAATATACAAATCAACACCAATCATAAAAGAATCTCAATATCCCAATATAATCAATTCTAGGTGAAGAACACTTACCCAATCATTTTGCTTGAAAAACCCACAAAGAATCGCCCAAAACCGAGCTCTAGAACTCCAAAATGGTGAAAATGGCAAACCCTCGGAATAGAGTACTATTTATTCTGTCCAGGTCTTAAAGCATCGCGAACGCAGAGGAGGTATCGCGTTCACGAAGAAGAAATATGAAGGTGCCCAGGTTACTCATCGTGAACGCGACAGTGTGTCCGCGAACGCGAAGAAGGGAAGTTTGATGGCCCAAAGACTGCTCTTCGCGAATGCGTGAACTTGTACACGAATGTGATGGATAGATTCGAACGCGATGAAGGAAGAGATAGAGCTTCGTGAACGCGAATGCGAAGAAGGATTTCCAGGTGGTCAGCAACAAAGCTTTGCGAACGCGTAAGGCGGTTCGCGATCGCGAAAGAGGATACCAGAAGCAGAAACAGTAGTTCAAAAACAATGGAAAATGACCCGTAGGCCACCCGAAACACGCCCGAGGCCCCAGGACCTCGTCCAAATACACAAACAAGTCATATAAACTAACATGGACTCGTTCGAGGTCACAAATCACATCAAACAATGCCAAAATGACGAATCACACCATGAATCAAACTTAGGAACTTTCAAGCCTTCCAACTTCCAAAACTCATGCCGAAACCTAACAATTCAACCTGGAATGATACCAAATTTTGCAGACAAGTCCAACATGATGCAATAGAACTTTTCCAACTCTCAAAATCGTATTCCAACCCCGATATCACAAATTCAACTATGGGTCAAACTTCTCCATCTTCCAAATTTCAACTTTTCCAACTTTCGCCGAAACACCCCAAATTAGCCTACGGACCTCCAAATCTGAATTTGAATGTGCGCCTAAGTCCAAAATCACCATACAAAGCTATTAAGATCACCCACGACCCATTCCGGGGCAGTTTACTCAAAAGTCCAATTCCGGTAAAATTTTCACTGTTTAAACTTCCAAAACTAGGTTCCTTCTTCCAGTTCAACTCTGATTTATCCAGAAACTGAATCCAACTATGCACTCAAGTCGATATACATAATGTGAAGCTTCTCGAGACCTCAAACTACTGAATCTGGTGCAATTGCTCAAAATGACCAGTCGGGTCGTTACATTATGCAATGTGAGAAATGAGAGGAAAGAAAAGAGTGATAATTAGAAGAAAAAAGAGGAAGGAAAATGAGCAAGCGAAGAAGTGCTAGAAAAGAAAGAAAAGAAAAGATTGAAATGAACAAAATTGGGATGATTCCAAGTGACCTTGTGACTCTCGAAGTCATTCTAGCACCGTTAATTGTTGCTAGGTGCATTACACGCAATGTGATATTTTTAGCTGTTAAATGCCCTAATGCTAACAGAATGACCCCATTTTGTTCATTTTATTGTCGTCATTGAGCAGAAGGGTGGTTGGTTTGTGGTTCTTAAGTAACTCATCCATACAACATAAGTTCAAAGAGCAAGGTAGCCATGGCTAGCAAAGATTTGGACATGGGTGTAATTGATCCATCTAAGGAGATTGTTGAGTCAGAATCTGAGTTGAAATAAGAGATCCTAAGGTTGAAAGGACACATGGCCGAAATATACCAAGCCTGGATTAGTGGACGTCCTCCACCATTGTTTCCCACTAACTACACTGAAAGCCTTGTCACCATTCCGCCACTGTCACAAATCCAGATTCCCAGTGCTGCTGATATCTCCCCACAACCTTTTCACACTCAACCCGCCAAAACCACCTCATATCCCGCTTCTTTGACCACTCATGTTTTGGTACCTCCTCTACCAGCTATTTTTCCTCAATCCTGTAGTGAGGTTGTGTTCAAAGTCCCCGATGCCCAATATTATGCTCCAAAACCAACTTCTCACGCTCCTAATTTTGAGCCTCCCGATGAAACTAAAAAGCATGCTAAGACAGTGGAGCAAGATGAGATATCTAGGAAGGTGAAAATCTTAGAGCAGTCTTTAAGAAACATGCAAGGGATAGGGAGATAGATGAGCGTGTCTTACAAAGACTCGTGCTTGTTTCTTGACATCCAACTGCCTGCTGAGTTTAAGATGCCAAAGTTTGATTTGTATGATGGACATGGAGATCCCGTGGCCCATTTGAGAGGTTATTGTAGTGAAATGAAAGGTGTTGGCGGGAAAGATGAGCTACTGATAGTGCATTTCAATGATAGCCTGACTGGGACAGCCTTGGAATGGCATACTCATCAAGATGTCAGTAAATGGCATACATGGGGTGACATGGCTCAAGATTTTGTTCGGCACTATCAGCACAATGAAAACATTATCCTAGACCGCTCCTCACTATCTCAGATGGAAAAGAAACCCGAGGGAAGTTTTAGGGATTTTTGGCTCAAATGGAATGAACAAGTTGTTCGGGTCAGTTCTCCGATTGATAGAAAAGATGCTGCTGAGTCCTGCCAATGATAGGATCCAGTGGGCATTCCTGCTAAACGCTTTTAGCCTCAATACCAACCCCATGAACATCCCCAAGCTCCACATAATCTACCCCAGTATTATCCTTCGAACAACATCCGACCATCTGTCCAACCACTCGGTCACTCCCTAGGGCGAGCACCAGCATCCCAAAATTCTCGTGCACCTTCACAGCATTTTTAGGCACCTTATAACCCTAAAAAACATAGGCATGGAGGGAAACAAAGGTAAAGAAATAGTTTTACGCCAATCGGAGAATCCTACACAAGCTTGTTTGAGAAGTTAAAACTTTCTGGCCTGATTGAGCCGCTCCTCGGCTATACTTCAGACCCATATGCAAAAGGTTTTGATCCTACTGTACGGTGCATGTACCACTCTAATGTCCAAAGGCATAGCATCGGAGATTGTTGTGCTTTGAAAAGGGAAATAAAAAGAATGATTAAAGAATGGATAATTGTGATTAACGATAGTGACAGGGGGTATGCGAATCCTTTTGGGAACTTGCTGACTGAAGTTAATGATAATGAAGTTGGTAATGGTCTTGATAATATTGATGTGGAACTCAGTGGCTAAGATGCCGAGCTTGGTAATTGGAAAGACGCTCCTCTCTTGGCTAGCCGGGGATGAGTCTTGGTGGTTTATTTTGTTATCATTTCTGTTGTCCGGGTTATTTCAGGGTTGTAATTCAGATATTGTCTTGTGACTCAAACCCTTCTATCCTGTTATTTTGCCTAGTTCGTTAGTCATAGTAACTCGTTTAGTGTTGTCTAGGTGTGTTCCAAGGTTGTAACCCTAGTTTATTTTGCTTATTTTGTTGTTCAAACCCTTTCACCGTCTATCTAGTGCAATTTTCTGTTTTCTGTTATTTCTAGTCATTTTTTTGTTTAGTTCTCTTCTCCTTTTATAGTTCTTTTATGTTGGCTCTAGTGACATGACATGCACGCATAATTCTAGGCCTGGTCATAAAAGTTAGTTTAATCATGAAACAATGAAACAATTTTGAAGATGATAGAGACATTGGAGGGAAATAGGTAAAGATTGGATATTTTGAGATCATTTAAAGCCCGAATTGTGCGAAACTAGGGCAAATGGTTTGGGAAGTTGAGAAGATGACATGAATTTGTTACAAGAGAGAGCGCCCCAACAATGTGAAGCGAGCAACTTTGAGTTCAAGTGCATCTCAAGTTACGAGATAAAGCCAAGGGAGTTTGCTCCAAACAGACGGAGGGCATCCATTCTGAAGAAAAAATTACCCAATGAGAATTCTGTACTTGACAAGGCACTAAAAAAATGGAAGGCATATCAGTGATATCAATGTCGAAGCTGCAAAAGAAATATTGTGCGTGAATTTCATTTTTCATTTTTAAGTTGCATGTGTTATACTTGGCATTTTCAAGGATTGGGAGGCCCTCTTTTAGCTACTCAAACACTTTATACCATTCGGTACCCTTTTGAGCCAATGCTAATTTTCTTGACCACCCCTCTTTTGGAGTCAAGTTAGAATCATAAAAAAAATTCATGTCCCCATATGTTTGTTTTAGAAAGTTCATTCTAAAAGAAAAGTCAAAGGAAAAAAAACACAAAAGAGAAAATAGAAAAGAAAAAAGAAAAAGAGCAACAAAAAAACAAGAATTAGTTGTGAACTACGTTTGACCTGATTCTTGTAATCACAAGATACGTAGGCAGCCTTACGGTTCGGTCATATCAAATAAAATATTTCATAATCCCACGAAGTCGAGAGTGGGCCAGTCTTTCTTAGAAATTCCATTTAAAAATAGAAAAAAAGAGAATCAAATTCCATTGTTTTAGAAATTGGGGCAAAGTTAGAATGGATTCCAAAAGTTGTAAATAAATCAACCCCGTTGTCTTAGTTATTTTGAGCCTTTATGATATCCTTTCTTTCTAACCTTATCCAAAAACCATATTATAGTCCAAAAAAGACCTCCTAGATAATATTTGAGAGTGCCGAGTCAGACATGCCAGGAGCATATGATATTTCTATCGTGGTTAATGCCTTTTCATCTACAGAATCAGAGGAAAAAAAAAGAAAAAAAAGAAGAAAAGAAAAAATGAGAGAGTCTTATCGGTGAAAACCTTCACAGGCACCATAAGGCGACAGTAAGTTGAGAGAAGGAGAAAAATGAGAGAGGCTTGATGGTGAAAACCCTTTGGGTACTACAAGTCGAATAAGGACCGTGAATCAGATAGGATAATCGGAGCTTTGAAGCCCAGTTTCACGACTCAGAGATACAACAAGATTTGAACATTAGACTTGCTTGACAGATTAGGCCACTTAATCCAAAGGTACATGTCATGGTTATTAGAGTTGGTATCCACATTTGATAAGTTTCTACTTTGTAGCTTTCTTGTTAGGAATCATCTCTTTCCATTGTCCTTTACTCTGTTCCTTTTGTCTTGTTTACTTCCTCTTCCTGAGTCTGTTTGGTCAGAACAAGTGAGAAATGACTTCAAAATTTTTCACCAGCTTTCCAATTGCACAAGACGGAATCTGGCTAGCACATCAAAGTGGCATACGTCAGGAAAGAACAGTATGCGAACTGAGTTGGTAACAATCAACGTGCTTTGGGATTCATGTGAAATACAAAGGTTTGATATATGTCAATTCCTCTGACACTTATCCAAGAAACCCTATGCATCCTCACCCTCTGCACCACTCAAAGTCGGAGGCTGAAGTCTACCAAACCTCTCCAATCGACGCTGCTCGTCAGGCATAACTGGAACCACAAAATCCTGAGCAGGTGCAACCAGCTGGGCTAGTGGTGCCTCCGGTGTCTGGAGTCCCTGAACAACCTGCTCGGGTGTACGAGCGGCGGGAGTCTAAGTGCCTCCCCTGGCCTGAGAAGTAGCTGTTGTCATAGAAACTGTGACTGCCTGAGCAAGACTGGTGCACACGATCAGAATCTGAGCCAAAGTCTCCTGGAGACCCAGAATAACAATAGGCACAGTCGGTGCCTGAGCTGGTGCTGCTGGTCCGAAAAAGCTGAAGAAGAACGAACTAGCATCTGCAACTAGCAAGCGTCAAGGTTCAAATCTAAAGTCTGCATGAAGAACCATTCAAGACTCAAGATCAAGCTTCAGAAGACTTATAGATAGGAATCTTGTAACTCATAGTTGACCGACTTAGTTAGTCTTTTTCATTTATGATTTTGATGTAATAACAGGACTGCGGACCGGAACCTCGATGGAACGGCACCTCAATCGACTCTCCACCTCAGTATACTCAATCACTATTCCTACTTCTGAACTACACGTGGCCTGATTCTTTTATAGCCAAGGATATGTAGGTGGCTCGGATACCAAGGCTCGATCACATTCTCCTTTCTTTTCGTTTTTGGTCTCTCTAAATAAGGGTCGGGTCAAAAAACTTGTCTCGTCGTTCTTTGTCTGAAAATGCTTCGTGTTTCAAGTCAAAGAGGGGCAACCGTAGACATGTAATGTTTGACCCTCCCCGAGATTTTACACTTTTTAGCGTTTAAATAGTTAACTTAGGTCTAATATTGCTATTTTAAATAGTTTTGACTCTTTTACTTTATTTTATCACAAAAATGAAAATTACAAAAATATTTTTCTTTTTAGTTGCTTTTAGTTTATATACCTTTCGTAAAATTAAAAAAAAAGATTCAAAAATAATACATTATTTTTATTTTGACTATGATATTTGAAAATACCAAAAAATAATTTTGTTTTAACGATTAGTTTTATTTTAATAGTTATTTTACTTAAGTAGAATTAATTAAGTAAATGAGGTAGAATTTTTTTTA
Source organism: Nicotiana tabacum (assembly GCF_000715075.1). Taxonomy (NCBI): domain Eukaryota; kingdom Viridiplantae; phylum Streptophyta; class Magnoliopsida; order Solanales; family Solanaceae; genus Nicotiana; species Nicotiana tabacum. The sequence continues at coordinate 29,198,461 of NC_134087.1, read as the reverse complement.
ATCTTGTTCAAGGAGAAAGAATACAATTTGGGCTTAAATAACCCATTTTTAGGCCTAATTTTCGGACCTAGCTCATAATAACCCAAGCCCAATATCCTTAAAACCCTAGACTTAGACTTAAAAGAACCCCTAACCTAGACCTAAGCTTCAGCAGTTTTTCTGATTGAAAAAGCACACCAGCCCTCGAACATCATCTTCTTGATTCATGAAAACAAAACCAGCAACCTAAGCTCTATCAGCGACTAACACCCACAGACCCATTTTCCATGAAGCCTAAGCTTCTTCTTCTTCTTCTTCATTGACAACTTAAAAATCCCTAGAGAATCCCTACCGAGCAGCCAACCCCAATCAGTGACACACACCAGAAGAGACACGGCTAGATCTTCTTCTTCTTCTTCGATTTTCAGCAGCCAACGGCAAAAGCTCTCCGGCCGCTATTGTTTCTTCATCATCCTCACATCTTCCAGCCGCACCCCTAACCAGCGACCACCTCGACGCTGCCCAGCGAGCTCGCCAGAAAATGAACCAACAGCCACACCCCACTCTCTCCTGACCTCACACCAAATGACCTCATCCCCTGAACCTCCAAGTCAGCCACCCTAAGACCCCTTCCTCTCCAGAAACCAGAATCAGCCAAAACCTCTTGAATCTCTAGAAAATAGGAGCTATTATGCTCTTCCTTTTTCTGCTTCTGCTGATTTTGCACAAGTAGCCGCTTTTATGTCCCTTTGTATTTACAAGGTGACAACTGATTTGCACAACTAGGATACTGAAATGGACTGATATGATTACTGCAATGAAGAAAATACCAAGATGTTTTGGTTTCTTTTGATTCAATATCATTTCGAAAAAACAAAATCAAAACAGAAACAGAGTTGGAGTTTTTAATATCGGAAGTTCATTGCTTGAGCTCATTCGAGTCTGAATCCGGGTTTGTTTGAGTTTTGCGGTGCTGATTCAAGTTTTGTCCGCGGTTTGTCATATTTATGAGTTCAAAACAATTAAACAATTAATTTTCTGGCTATATTGAGATCAACTCTTTCATTCTCTATTTGTTTTATTCGAGCTTAATGTTAATTATTTTTTTGGTGATGCGATCCCGTTGTTTCTGTAATTATTCTTCGTGGTTTTGAATTTTATTGCTCGGTTATCTGCTCGTGTTTACTCGAATTGGTTATAGCTGAACATAATTTTGTCACAGTATAGAAATTGGGTTGCTATTCGTCGCCTGAACTACGTCAAATTAGATCAGAGGGGCTCAAGTACAAAGTTTGTGGAAAAGAGCTTTTAATTGTCTATTGCTTTGTTACTTGCCCATATTCATTAGGAGCCTGATTGGGCCGCTAATATTCATAACCATCGTAGCTTATTTTAGACACGATCAATAATAAATTATCGTGGCCATAGGTACGATTCTCGTGGCATGGTCACAATACGTAAATCTCAATCCGAGAGTACATTTATGTGACCCGGCCATAACAACTAATAATGATAATAAATTAAATATGTTGTAGATCGTGGATACAGTTCCATAAATAATTAAAAGAGGTCAAAGGATAAAGATGCACAATAGGTATAACATATGTAATTAATCAGACAATTAGGCCAATAATAATAGTTGAGCGACCGTGCTAAACCACGGAACCCAGGAATGCCTAACACCTTCTCCCGGGTTAACAGAATTCCTTATCCCGATTTTTGTGTTCGTAGAACATAAATAAGAGTCAACTCTCCTCGATTCGGGATTTTAAATCGTTGACTTGGGACACCATAAATTATCCCAAGTGACGACTCTGAAATTGAATAAATAATCCTGTTTCGGTTATTGTCACTTTAATTGGAAAAACTCCCATATACTGCCTCTTGTGGTAGAAAAAGGAGGTGTGACACTCGCGCAGGTGCTCTGGCTGCACCACGTGTGCGTCCTCGGCCTCTACCCCGGCCCTGATCTCTAACTGCTCCAATAGGGGGCGCGGGTGCCTGATCATCTCTGGTAGCACGTGTCCTCACCATCTGTGAGAGAATAGAGGATAGAAGTTTAAAATTGTGATATCAAAATCTTGCATGACAAGGAAATCAAATGAAGTAGAATTTTCCTAACAGTTACATAGCCTCTCATAGATAAGTACAGACGTCTCCGTACCGATCTGCGAGACTCTAATAAACCGGTTTGTGATTCATGACTCCTATGAACCTAGAGCTCTGATACCAACTTGTCACGACCCCAGTTCGCCCTCCGTGAACTATCGTGACACCATCTAGTTTCTACGACTAGGTAAGCCTAACAATTGCGGAAAAAGGGAAAACAACTGATAAAACAAATAAAAGCTGCGGAATTTATATAGTGAAGGTTTAAAGGTGCCACTCGGCATATACAATATAACCTCTCAAACTGAACAACTTCCCAAAACCCGGAATCTCATAAAATCACAAGCTGTTGAATAACTACAAGTGTCTAACTCTAGAATGTCTAAACAAAAGTAAATACAGAAGGGCTAATACTATAAGAGAGAATGGAAAGGGACTCCTCGGTTTGCGGACGGGCATATATACCTAGAAGTCTCTAGAGAATCGTCTCGCCTCAAGGGTAGTATGGCTGAGTCGAAGTACCTAGATCTGCATATGAAAAACATGCGCAGAAAGGGAATGAGTACACCACACGGTACTTAGTAAGTGCCAAGCCTAACCTCGATCGAGAGTGACGAGGAAGGTTAGGGCCCTACTGATTATAGCTGAAAAACAAGGTAAAATAGTGTAGAATACGACAATATAGTTAAATGCTAACAGTATGAAGTAACACATGATAATAATAATAACAACAATTATAACAGAGACAAATTAATCTCAAAAGGAATACAGCTCGACGCAGAGATAACAACCAGGGATATCCTAGGATACCGTCCTGTAGTCCCCAAATGTAAATACCCAGTGGATCTCCCGAGTGTCGTCCCGTAGTCCAATTCATAGTGCGCGGGTATCTACCGGAATCCCGATCCGTAGTCCCAAATGTAAATACCTAGTACTGGGGGAATCTACCGGGTGTAGTCCCGTAGTTCCAATATAAATGTGTAGGGGGATCTACCGGAATACAAATCCGTAGTCCCAAAGTAAACATGCAGGGAGATCTCCCGGGATATTGTCCTGTAGTCCCAAAGTAAACACACAGTAGCAACACAAAGAATACTCAATTCAATTAAAATTTCATACCAAGGTAAAATAGGTATTTCTAACCTAGCATGCTGCACATAATCCAAATACGGCAGTTTGAGCAAGTAAATCAATTAGACATGCTTTCCTAAGCTAACAGTAGGCTTAAATTGCAAGTAGTATAAACAGGAAAGGAAATACAATTATTGTTACTTAATGAAAACAAGATTTTCAACAATTAGCACAAGTATGCACTCGTCACCTCACGTACAAGGCATCTCAAATATCAACAATACCAAATCCTAAGGGGAGTTCCCCCACACAAGGTTAGGCAAGCCACTTAACTCGAACTGGCTCAAAATCAACCCGAAACCACGCTCTTGCCCCGAGTACTCGACTCCAAATGGCTCAAATATATTCAAATCAATTGCATAATGTAAATATAACTTCAAGTAACTGATTCCACTAATTAATTCTAAGCTAATACGCGAAATTAGGAAAATGACCAAAACGCCTCCGGGCCCACGTCTCGGAATCGGGTAAAATTTACAAATTCGGAATAATCACACTCTCACGAGTTCAGTCATACCAAAAGTACCAAAATGGGACCTCAAATGGTCCCTCAAATCACCACTCAAGCTTCTCCAATTAACCAAGCCCTAACCCCCAATTTACCACTGGTTTTCCTTCAAATTTCATGCTTAAAATGATAAAAATCACCATAATAACGAGCTTAAAGACCAAAGACCTTACCTCAATGAATCCCTCTGAAAATATCCCTTGAAAATGCTCCCCAAAGCTTCTTCCCGTTTGAAAAGAGATGAAAAATAACTCAAATTCGCGAAGACATCTATTTATATGTTCTGCCCAGCGATAACGCATCTGCGGTCCAATTCCCGCACCTGCGGGACCGCTCCTGCGCATAATCAACCGCTTCTACGGTTTTTTATTAATCCCCCTTATCCGCACCTGCACCCCAGGCTCCGCATCTGCGGGCTCGCAGGTGCAACACAACTTCCGCATCTGCAGCTTCTACTTCCTTCGCCTTTGGCCTCATCTGCAGCTTGATCTCGCTTATGCGGTCATCGCACCTGCGGCTCCCTAACCATAGGTGCAGTTATGACAGTAAGATCAGCATCTGAAGCTGCTCCAACAATCTCCCAAACTCCCCGTTAACCATCCGAAATCATCCCGAGGCTCCCAGGACCTCAACCAAAAGCACTAACAAGTCATATACCACTATCCAAACTTATACAAATCCTCAAAACACCTAAAACAATATCGAAACATCTAATTAACCATGGATTCAAGCCTAAAAATTCTAAAGACTTCCGAATTCCGCTTTTGATCAAAAAGTCTATCAAACCTCGTTCGAATGACCTGAAATTTTGCATACACGTCACATTCAACATTGCGAAGCTACTCCAACTCTCGGAATTCCATTCCGACCCCTAGATCAAAATCTCACTATCGAATCGGAACTTCAAAAATTCAACTTTCGGTATTTCAAGCCTAATTAAGCTACTGACCTCCAAACCACAATCCAAACATGCCCCTAAGACTGAAATCACCGAACGGAGCCAACAGAATTCTATTCTGAGGCCGTCTTCACACTGTTCCAACTACGGTCCAAATTCTTAAACTTAAACTCTCGTTTAGGGACTAAGTGTCCCAAAACTCTCCAAAACTCCAAATAAATCCTCCCGACAACTGCCAATAGCAGAAAAAACATGGGGAATGCAGTTAATAGGGGATCAGGGCATTAATTCTTAAAACGACTGGCTGGGTCGTTACATTTTCCTACAAATAGACTTTTATTCCCCCTGAAAACATGTCCCTCCCTCCCCCCGTTACCCCTCTCAATCATTAATATTCTTCCCTTTTTGGCATCATAAAAAGATTAAACACAAGTAAAGGCAAAAAGAAGTCTAGCAAGGTTAACTCATGTCATATGTGTGCACACAACATGGCTAAAAATAGAGTGTAAGAATATAACATGCATAACAAAAGATGAGATGCCCATTGATTTTAAAGAGGAGAACAGAGAAAGTAGTACCATTGTTACACAACCATCCACAGAAAACAACTTAAAGTATCATCCATAAGAACAACACCAAAAACAAAAACAAAAAAAAGGTAGGACAAACATCAGTCAAACTGGACACTGGGAAGGAAACTACTTAAGGGCATTAGAAGGAGAAGTAAGGGATGAGGAGGCAAGGGTTCCGAGAAAGATGTCCATCTGAGCATTTACAGATAGTTGCTCGTTGATCAATCGCTCCTTCAGGTCATTGACCTGTTTCCTTAGTTTGCATTCTCAGAGGTTAAGGGGGCAACGTCTGCGCCTTGGTCACTGCTGGAACTAGGTTCCCTTTTGGCTGACTGAGCTACCCTTTAAGAATGGAATTTTTGGCCTTCAGTCTTCTTATCTCCTCATTTGCAGCATTTTGAGCATCAATCAATTGAGAGATAGTGGAACTGCTACCAACACCCCCCTTTTCTTGTTAATACACTCACATTCCTCCAGTGTTGTCTTTGAGAAAGTTTGCTTGCAAGTTCCCACTGTTGCTCTTCCCAGAGGGACTTTGAAGAAGTTAAACACCTTAGTGAGTAAGAACCCATAAGGCAAGACATGATTGTCGTCCTTGAAGTCTGCCACTTTCTTCATATGCTCTATCATAAGACCAGGTAGATTAATGGTGGTGTAGGCATCTAGTGCTTCCATGAGGAACAAGTATACTTTTGAAGTAATAGAATGCCTTTCTGCGTGTGGAAGAAAGACCTTATTCACCACCTCAAACAGAAGTTGATACACTAGAAGGAGGGCCTTTTTGTGCACCCGTTCCCCCTTCTACACAACATCTTCCTTCAAAATGGCTCTTCTGAAGTTAGAGAACATGTCCCTTCAATGGATGAGATCCCTTCAGTAGGCACTTCCAAAATATTCCCTAGAACAACCTCATCTATCACAAAATCTATGCTATTGACCTTCAAGTAAATGTTATCATCTTCCACTGTGAACATTTCTGCGTAGAAGCTATATACCTCTTCCTCATACACCTTGGGACTCCATTGGTGAACAAACGAGTCCACTTTTGAAACTCATAAATGTCGAATAGCTACCTCATTCCTGATATCTCGAGAATGTCAGTTTTAAAAGTTCTTCCCCACAGCACCTTCTGCTTCCTAAGGTTTTCTCTACCTTTATCCTTTGAGATAGTCACTTTGGCCTTCTTGGAGGAACCAGGTTCCTCTTTGTCACTAGCCTTCCTCTTTACTGACTTCCTCACATTCTTCTCCTTCTTTTCAGATTTTTCACTAGACTTCTCTCCTTCAACAATCTTTACTTCATCAAACCCCACAACTTTTTCAAATGAACCTCTCTTGGACTTGCGGATTAAGGAAGCAGGTTCCTCAATCATCCCTTCATCGTCAATATTTACTACATGTGTTGAAGACACATCCCCTTCATTCACCAGTTTTTCCCATTTCATCAACCTCATTCTTTTCTTTTTCCTCTTTGTTTCTCTTCAGAGCACTCTCAAATGCTTCTTTCTTTTGATGTCTGGTAGTGTATCATTTAAGAGTGGGCTCCTTGAGAACTGCACTACTACTTCTAGTAGCGATTAAACTAGCCACAGTCACATGATCAAAATCTTCCTCATTGATTTGATTTTCCTCTTCAAACAAGGGTCTCATTTCAAGAAAGGCAAAGTTCAATGGCTCAGCATCGAAGTGAGGGGAAGGAGCAGGATCAATACAGACCTGAGGCTCTTTTGAGGAGCAAGACGTTTCATCCCAAGTAGGAGCAGAGTTCTTTTCTTGGGCAGAGGGATCAAGTCTCTCTGTTGTTTCCCCATTAGTACTGACCGGTCTAAATTTTCAAAAGGCACCAGTTCCCCACCTTCAACTCTGTGACTTTTACCGTCCCCTTGAGACCTAATGGTCTTATCATCACACTCATATCCTCCAACCAACTCTCCCTCTATAGAAATCAGTAACATGTTCTCAATGGCTTTATCTCATTTACCCCCAAAATAGAATCAGAAGACGTAGGAGGAACAATACACGTAGGAGTGTCAATATTTAGATCAAAGCTTGGAGTGTTCACTGCTGAAACTTCACCACTATGAACCTTATCTTTTTGGTTTCAGAAATTTTTCAAATTTTCTGACTGAAAATCTCTTGTCCCTCGTCTCTGTCTAATGTTTCGTCTTTTGCCATTTTTTCTGCGATCCAGAAGAAGAGGTCATATCAACAAATCTTTTGGGATTTTGAGTCTTACGACTGTGGTGAGAACCAGAACTCGATTGGGTTGGTGAAGAGCCACTAAGTGGTTATCGGTCTGGTGTGGGGTTTTGACTGGGTGATGGTTGTGACTTAGATGCATACTCCTGTGCTTCGAGAGACGAAGATATAGTAGGGATCACACTGGTAGTGCTGTGAAGTTCTGGATTTTGAGACATCATGGAGTTTGGAAGTAGAGATGCGAGAAAGGGACAACTTTGCTTTTAAAAGAGGAGAGAATTTTGTGGTTTTGATGTGGATAGTTGGGAAAGAGACATCTTTTGGGGTTATTTAGAGGGAGTGAGGGACCAGTTACAAATGAGTGTGATCTATTGGGTAAATGGGTAGGTTTGTAATGGGTGTGACATTTGAGTTCTACACGAATGAGTGAGAGAGAGAGAGAGAGAGAGAGAGACGGAAACATTTAATGACATGGCACTTTTACAATTGTTTAAATGTGCATGAAAGTGAAAAGGAACTACTAATCTGAGTCAAAGGAACCAGGTTCGCTCACTAAGTTTTTTTAAATGTGAGATTCACCCTTTTACCAAGATGCAACGTTATTTGCTGCTTGTTTGCTCTGTAATTTCCATGTATATTTACATGTAACGGTATAGCGATGAGTTAGAAATTGTCAGAAAATACTTGTTAGCAGTTTTACCTGTTCATTCTTTCGTAGCCAATCATTGAGGACCTGGTGCTTAGTTTGATTTTATCAGCCCCAGTGCCAATCGCTTCTTTTCAAAGTGCTCTCTACTAAGTGCTTTGGTAAAGATATTTGCTACCTGATCCTCTATTTTGAGAAATTCATGCAGATAAGACCTTTTTTCAACATTATCTCTGAGAAAATGATATCGCACATCAATGTGCTTTATTCTTTTATGCTGAACCAAATTCTTTGCCATGTTAAGAGCACTAGTGTTGTCACAGAGTAATGACACACTATCAGAAAATACACCAAAATCATCTAGTTGTTGCTTGATCCACAATAGTTGAGCACAACAATAGATGATTGCCACATATTTAGTTTCTACAGTTGAAAGAGCCATAAACTTTTATTTCTTTGTACCCCATAAGATCAAACATGACCCTAGAAAATGTGCCATGTCAGATATGCTCTTTCTATCCACCAGATAACCAACATAATCAGCATCAGCATACCCGATTAGGTCAAAATTGTCTCCTGAAGGATAGTAGAGAACCAGATCCTGCGTTCCTTTGAGATACCTTAAAATCCTCTTGCAGCTTTCAGATGAGATTCCTTTGGACTGTATTGAAACCTAGCACATAATCCCACACTGAATACAATATTAGGTCTGTTAGCTGTGAGATACAAGAGCGAACCAATTATGCCTCTGTACATGGTTTCGTTCACAGGAAAACCAGGTCATCCATGTCTTGTCACGACCCGAATTTTCCACCCTTGGGAGTCATGATGACACCTACTCGTGAAAGCTAGGCAACCCGAGTGTTATAGATTCGTTAACCTTTTTGCTTAGCCCTTTTAACAGTTCAATATACTAGGTGATCAACAACGGAAATATTATAATAAACAAAAATGCGGAAGATGAAAAACTAATAGTTTAACCATATACTAGTGCAAAATCCAACATACAACCCTACCCAGAATTTGGTGTCACAATGTCATAGACTATCTACGAATACTACAAACAATGGTCTGAAAAATAAATATAAAGTTGTCTCTGAAATACATAAAACAAAAAGAAAGGAAAGATAGAAGGAGATGCCAAGGCCTGCGGATGCCTGCAGGACTACCTCAGGTCGCCTGATGGACTGAAGGCAACAACCTCACTGTGGTCCAAAAGCTGCAGCACCGAGATCTGCACATAGTGCAGAGTATAGTATCAGTACAACCGATCCTATGTGATGGTAAGTGCCTAGACTAACCTCGGCAAAGTACTGACGAGGCTAGGACAAGATTACCAAATAAACCTGTGCAGTTAAATCATATACAACAGAAAAATAAAGGCAGAAATTTACAGTTAAAGATAGAAGGGGGGAAAACATGCTACGGGGAACAACAGGTAACAATAGAAAACCAATAGAGGAATGTAAAAAAGCCATAATTCAATTATCAGCAAGAATCAAGAACTCAATAACATGTGCATGGCATCACCCTTCATGCTTTTACTCTTATCCTCACCATAAAAATCAATAGAATCGTCACGATATCACCCTTCGTGCTTTTACCTCACATAATCATGGCACGAAATTATCCTTCGTGCATTATCACTCACTGGCACGACATTGTACATCGTGCGGCACGGCATCTCTCTTCGTGCTTTTACCTCACAATAGCAGCACGGCATCACCCTTCGTGCATTAACACTCTCAAAATCATGCATGATATCACCCGTCGCGATTTACACTCTTCCTCACCCAAGGAACAATCACAAACCATTTTGGGCAAGGGAATCAATAATATTACAATAAAATCCCGACAAGGGAACAATAGCATAACAACAATATCCCAAGGGAAACAATATCATGAGTAATAACATCCCAGCAAGGGAGATAATATCAAAAGCAATAACATCCCGGGAAGGGAGACAATATCATAAACCTCTTCTCTTTCCACAATTACTTTATAACTCAATTCTCAACTTGAGCCAATTCTCTACAATGTTCAATTACCAATAAAACTTCCACAAGCCTTGTTCAATAATAGAAATTATCATATAAAGCATGAACAATACGAAATAGAGTCACATCAATCATAGTATAAGACTCACGGGCATGCTTGACACCGACGTATAGATACTCTTCACCATACCTATACGTCGTACTCAACAATTAACACATAGCAAATAAGACACAACTCCTAATCCCTCAAGCTAAGGTTAGACCAAACACTTACCTCAAGCCACGAACACAATTCAAGCCTCAACTACTGTTTACCTCTTGTTTCCACCACCAATTCGCTTGTATCTAGCCACAATTTACCTAACGTTATCAATAAATGCTAAATGAATCAATTCTAATGCATGAAAATAGATTTTTTTAAAGATTTCCCCAAAAAGTCAAAAATCAACCTCGGGCCCACATGGTCAAAACCCGATTACCCATTTACCCACGAACTCAAATATATAATTTGTTTAAAAATCGGACCTCAAATCGAGGTCCAAATCCCCAAAATTTGAAAATCCTAAGTTCTACCAAAACACCCAATTTTCCCCATAAAAACCCTTGATTTTGAATTGAAATCATGTAAAAGGATGTTATAGATTGAAGAAAATGAGTTAGAAACGACTTAAAATTGATTTGAAGAAGAACTTTTCTTTAGAAAATCGCCCTAGAGAGCTTAGGGTTTGAGAGAGTTTGAAAAATGCGTCTAAATCCCAATTAACTGGTCGCAGATGTCGAAATTGCGACCAGGGTTCGCAATTGCGAACCCCTTCAGGACCTGTTGCCTTTGCATTTGCGAGGGTTAGTCACATTTGCGACATAACCCATTTCGCATTTACGATAAAAGGGTCGCATTTGCGACCAAGGCCTGCCTAGGCTAGGTTTGCATTTGTGACACCTGGGTCGCAATTCCCATGCCTGAGGACTTCGAAATTGCGAAGCCTGATCTCACAATTATGAGATCAGAGGCCTGTGCAAAAATACCAGATACCGGCAACTTTTTCTAAGTCCAATTTCACTTCGTGGCCTATCCAAAACTCACCCGAGCCCTCGGGGCTCCAAACAAACATGCACGCATGTCTAAAAAATTATACAGACTTGCTCGTGCAATCAGATCATCAAAATAACACCAACAACTATGAATTAAACCTCAAATTCAAGAAATCACTCAAGAACATCAAAATTTGCATTTTCTCAAATAAAGGTTTGATTTATACTAAACGAACTTTGATTCTTACCAAACTTCACAGATTCAACTTAATTATTATATAAGACTTGTACCAGGCTCCAGAACCAAAATACGGGCATGATACCATTAATTTCAAACCTCTTTTCATTTTCAGATCTCTTATAATTTTAGTTCAATAATTTCATTCAAAAATTCATTTCTCAGGCTTGGGACCTCGGAATTCGATTCTGGGCATACGCCTAAGTCCTAAATTTTACTACGGACCCTACGAGACCATCGGATCATAGGTCCAGGTTTGTTTACCAAGAATGTTGACCAAAGTCAATTTTATTCAATTTTAAAAGCCAATTTCCTTATTTTACTTAGTTTTCACATAAAAACTTTCCGGAAACATGCCCGGACTGTGCACCCAAATCGAGGTGAGACAAAAAGAGGTTTTTAAGGCCTCGGAGCACAGAATTTACTTTCAAAACGAGTGCCTTTTGGGTCATCATATTCTTCACCTCTAAAACAACCGTTCGTCCTCGAACGGACATAAGAAAAGTACCTGAGTCGGAGAAAAGATGGGGATATCGGCTCTGCATATCGGACTTGGACTCCCAGGTAGCTACCTCGGCAGGCTGACCTCTCCACTGAACATGAACAGAAGGGAAACTCTTCGATCTCAACTGACGAACCTGCTGGTCTAGAATAGCTACCGGCTCCTCCTCATAGGACAAGTCCTTATCCAACTGGACAGTGTTGAAGTCTAACACGTGGGATGGATCGCCGTGATACTTTCGAAGCATGGACACATGAAACACTGGATGCACGGCTGATAAACTCGGCGGCAACGAAAGTCTGTAAGCCACCTCTCCCACTCGATCAAGAATCTCAAACGGGCCAATGTATCTAGGGCTTAGCTTGCCCTTCTTCCCAATTCTCATTACGCCCTTCATAGGCGACACCCGAAGCAACACCTGCTCGCCGACCATGAATGCCACTTCACGAGCCTTACGGTCGGCATAACTCTTCTGCCTGGACTGAGCTGTACAAAGCCTATCCTGAATGATCCTGGTCTTATCCAAGGCATCCTGTACTAGATCCGTACCCAACAACCGAGCCTCTCTCGGCTTAAACCATCCAACCAGCGACCGACACTACCTACCATATAAAGCCTCATAAGGAGCCATCTGGATGCTCGACTGGTAGCTGTTATTGTGGGCAAACTCCACTAATGGCAAGAACTGATCCCATGAGCCTCTAAAGTCAATGACACAAGCTCGAAGCATATCCTCCAAAATTTGAATAGTACGCTCGGACTGCCCATCCATCTGAGGATGAAATGTTGTGCTCAACTCGACCCGTGTGCCCAACTCATGCTGAATTGCCCTCCATAAATATGAGGTAAATTGCGTACCTTGGTACGAAATAATAGACATGGGCACACCATGAAGAGAACAATCTCTCGGATATAGATCTCAGCTAACCTCTCAGAAGAATAGGAAACTGCCACTGGAATGAAATGTGCTGACTTGGTCAGCCTATCAACAATAACCCACACTATATAGAACTTCCTCTGAGTCTATGGGAGTCTAACAACAAAGTTCATAGTGATACGCTCCCACTTCCACTCAAGAATCTCAATCTTCTAGAACAGACCTCCAGGTCTGATGTTCGTACTTTACCCGCTAACAAATCAAACACCGAGCCACATATGAAACAATATCCTTCTTCATCCTTCTCCACCAATAATGCTACCACAAATCCTGATACATCTTAGCGGCGCCTAGATAAATAGAGTACCAGGAACTATGGGCCTCCTCTAAAATCAACTCTCGAAGTCCATCCACATTAGGCATACAAACTCGACCTTGCGTCCTCAAAACTCCATCATCTCCAACTGTAACCTACTTGGAACCCCCGTGCCACACTATGTCTCTAAGGACAAGCAAATGAGGATCATCATACCACCGATCTCGGATACGCTCAAATAATAAAGAACGAGCGACTGTGCAAGCTAACACACGGCTGGGCTCAGAAACATCCAACCTCACAAACTGATTGGCCAAAGCCTGAACATACAAAGAAAGCGGTCTCTCACTGACCGAAATATATGCAAGACTACCCATATTGGCTGACTTTCTACTCAAGGCATCAACCACCACATTGGCCTTTCCCGAATGATATAAGATGGTGATATCATAGTCTTTCAATAGCTCTAACCACCTTCTCTACCTCAAATTTAGCTCCTTCTGCTTGAACAAATACTGTAGACTCGTGTGATCCGTGAAAACCTCACATGACACGCCATACAGATAATGCCTCCAAATCTTCAACGGATGAACAATGGCTGCTAACTCCAAATCATGAATGGGATAATTTTTCTCATGAATCTTCAACTGCTGCAAAGCATAAGTAATGACCTTGCCATCCTGCATCAACACCGTACCAAGTCCAATACGAGATGTATCACAATACACTGTGTATGGCCCTAAACTTGTAGGCAATACCAACACCAGTGTCGTAGTCAAAGCTGTCTTGAGCTTCTGAAAGCTCGCCTCACACTCGTCCGACCACCTGAACTGGGCACCCTTCTGGGTCAACCTAGTCATCAGGGCTGCAATAGATAAAAACCCCTCCATAAACCGATGGTAATAGCATACCAAACCCAAGGAACTCCGAATATCTGTAGCTGACGCGGGTCTAGGCCAGTTCTTGACTGCCTCTATCTTTTTCGGATCTACCTGAATACCCTCTGCTAATACAACATGACCCAAGAATCCAACTGAACACAACCAGAACTCACACTTTAAAAACTTAGCATACAACTGACTATATCTCAAAGTTTGAATAACAACTCTCAGATGCTGCTCATGCTCCTCCCGGCTATTGGAATAGATCAAAATATCATCAATTAAGACTATCATAAATGAATCCAAGTAAGGCTTGAACACTCGGTTCATCAAATCCATGAAAGTTGCTGGGGCATTTGTCAACCCAAATGACTTCATTAAGAACTCATAATGCCCGTACCAAGTGTGGAAAGCTGTCTTAGGGACATCGGATGCCCTAATCCTCAACTAATGGCAGCCAGATCTCAAGTCAATCTTCGAAAATACCATGGTACCCTGAAGCTGATCAAACAAATCATCAATCATTGGTAATGGATACTTATTCTTGATTATAACCTTGTTCAACTACCGGTAATCTACACACATCCTCATCGATCTGTCCTTCTTCTTAACAAACAACACCGGCACACACCAAGGCTAAACACTGGGTCTAATAAAGCCTTTATCAAGCAAGTCTTGCAACTGCTCCTTCAATCCTTTCAACTCAGGCGGGGCCATACCATATGGCAGGATAGAAATGGGCTGAGTGTCCGGAGTCAAATCAATGTAGAAGTCAATATCCATGTCGGGTGGCATACCCGGCAGGTCTAAAGGAAATACCTCAGGAAACTCACAAACAACAGGCACATAATCCATAAAAGGAACCTCAGCACTAGAATCATGAACATATGCCAAATAGGCCAAACACCCCTTCTCGACCATACGTCGAGCCTTCATGTATGAGATAACGCTACAGGTAGAATGACCAGGAGTCCCCCTCTACTCTAGATGAGGTAAATTGGGAAAGGCTAAGGTCACAGTCTTGGCATGATAGTCCAAAATAGCGTGGTAAGGTGATAATCAGTCCATCCCCAATATGACATCAGAATCAACCATATCAAGAAGTAACCAATCTACTCGAGTCTCAAGACCCCCAATCACAACTATACATGAATGATGGACATGATCTACCATAATAGAATCACCTACCGGGGTAGACACATATACAGGAACACTCAAGGGATCACTAGGCATGACCAAATACGGTGCAAAATAAGATGACACATAGGAGTATGTAGATCCTGGATCAAATAGAACTGAAGCATCTTTACTACAAACTAGAACAATACTTGTGATAACTGCATCGGAAGCCTCAGCCTCAGGCCTTATTGGAAGGTCATAACATCGGGGCTGGGCCCTACCACTCTGAACTACATCTCTAGGACAGCCTCCTACTGGCTGGTCTCCACTTCTAGCGGCCTGACCTCTACCTCTAATACCTCTAGCGGCCTGACCTCTACCTCTAATACCTCTACCTTCACCTCTAGCACCTCTACCCCTACCTCTAGCTGGCTAGACGGGCGGTGGAACACTCGGTGCCTGAACCATGGCACGGGAACCCTGATGCTGAGAGTTGCTCGGTGCTCAAGGGAAAAATCTAGCAATATGCCTCATGTCACCACAAGTATAACAAGCCCTTGGCTACTAAGACTGCTGACCCTGATGGCCTGAATAACCACTCTAAAAATTTTGGAAACAGAGGTGCACTGATAGGAGCTGGCGGTGCACTATAGGGCAGCTGATCAGAATGTTGCATATGAGAACCACAACCACTTGGAGCACTATGAGAAGCCTGAAGTGCTGAATGAAATGACCTGGAAGAATGGACCCTACCAAAAGAATCTCTACCCCCAGATGAGGCACCACTGAACCTTCCCGAATGACGAGGCCTCTTGTCAGACCCCTGACCACCCCCTGTGATAGAACCATCTCAACTCTCCTGGTCACATTGGCCACATCCTGAAAAGAAATCTCGCTCCCCGTCTCCTTATCCATCTGCAATCAAGTAGCCTAAATGAGTCCCTCAATGAACCTCCTCACTCTCTCACTCTCTCTCTCTCTCTCTCTATCTCTCAGTGGGAAGTATAAGAAGAGCATGACGGGCCAAGTCAATAAATCTGGTCTCGTACTGAGTAACAGTCATAGAACCCTGTTGGAGATGCTGAAACTGCCTCTGATAGTTCTCCCTCTGAGTGATAAGAAGAAACTTCTCCAAAAATAGCTGAGAGAACTGATCCCAAGTCAAAGCTAGTGACCTAGTCTAGCCAAACAATAATCTCTCCATAAAGTCTTGGCGGATCCAGACAAGCGAAAAGCTGCAAAGTCGACCTCATTGGTCTCTACTATCCCCATGTTCCGCAGAACCTCATGACAGTTGTCCAAATAATCTTGGGGATCCTCAGAAGATGTACCACCAAAAGTAGTAGTGAAGAGCTTGGTGAACCTGTCCATCCTCCGCAAGGCATCAACAGACATAGCTGGCCCCTCTCTGGTCTGTGCCACAATACCAAACTGAACTACCCCAACTGGCTGAGCTGCTAGAGTCTGAAACTGGGGAGCCATCTGATCCGGAATGTGAATAGCAAGAGTCTGGGCCCCTCCTACAGCCTGAGAGATGGTTGGTTCTAGAGGAAGCAAGCCTGCTTGGGCGACACTCTCCATAAGGCCCACTAGATGGACCAGAGCATCCTGAAGTACCAGGGTGGAAATGAACCCCTCTAGGACCTGAACTGGTCCTGCTGGAACTGTCTGGGCTGGAACCTCATCGTCAAACTCAACCTGAGGCTCCGCCGCTGGTGTTACTGCTCGAGCTTTGGGCTAAGCCCTGCCTCTACCTCGGGCCCTAGCACGACCTTGACCTCTGCCCCTCGCAGGAGCTGCTACTGGGGGCTTGGGCTGCTGGTCAGCTGATGAAGAGGTACGTGTTCTTACCATCTGCAAAAGAACAAAGTGGATGTTCAATTAGCATTGAGAAATCAAATCGCACCATAGGAAAGAATAGATGTGAAGTTTTCCCTAACTTTGTAGCCTCTAGGGATAAATACAGACATTTCTGTACCAATCCCTTAGACACTACTAAGCTTATCCATGAATCTAAGCAACATAGAGCTCTAATACCAACTTGTCACGACCTGGATTTCCTATTCTCGGAAGTTGTGATGGCGCCTACTCGTGAAAGATAGGCAAGCCGAGTATTATAGATTTGTTACCCTTTTTACTTAGCCCTTTTAACAATTCAATATAATAAGTGATCAACAGCGGAAATATTATAATAAACAGAAATGCGGAAGACGAAAAACTAATAGTTTAACCATATACTAGTGTAGAATCCAACATACAACCCTACTCAGAATTTGGTGCCACAATGTCACGGACTATCTACAAATACTACAAACAATGGTTTGGAAAATAAATACAAAGTTGTCTCTAAAATACATAAAAGAAACTGAATGGAAAGATAGAAGGAGATGCCAAGGCCTGCGGACGTCTGCAAGATTACCTCTGGTCGCCTGATGGACTGAAGGCAACAACCTCACTGTGGTCCAAAAGCTGCAACACCGGGATCTGCACACAGTGCAGAGTGTAGTATTAGCACAACCGACCCCATATGCGGGTAAGTGCCTAGCCTAACCTCTGCAAAGTAGTGGCGAAGCTAGGACAAGACAACCAAATAAACCTATGAACTTAAATCATATACAACGGAAAAATAAAGGCATAAATTTACAGTTAAAGATAGCAGGGGGAAAACATGATGCGGGGAATATCAGGTAACAACAGAAAACCAATTGAGGAATATAAAGAAAGCCATAATTTAATTATTAGTAAGAATCATGAACTCAATAACACATGCACGATATCACCTTTCGTGCTTTTACTCTCACCCTCACCATAAAAATTAATAGAATCGGCACGACATCACCCTTCGTGCTTTTACCACACATAATCATGGCACGGGATTATCCTTCGTGCATTATCACTCATATCATGGCACATCATTGTACATTGTGTGGTACGGCATCACCGTTCATGCTTTTACCTCACAATATCGGCACGACATCACCCTTCGTGCATTAACACTCTCAAAATCATGCAGGACATCACCCTCCGTGCTTTACACTCTTCCTCACCCAAGAAACAATCACAAAGAAATTTGAATAAGGGAATCAATAATATTACAATAAAATCCCGGCAAGGGAACAATAGCATAACAACAATATCTCGGTAAGGGAAATAATATCATGAGTAATAACATCCCGGCAAGGGAGACAATATCATAAGCAATAACATCCCGGCAAGGGAGACAATATCATAAACCTCTTCTCTTTTCCACAATTACTTTACAACTCAATTCTCAACTTGATCCAACGCTCTACAATGTTCAATTACCAATAAAATTTCCACAAGCCTTGTTCAACAATAGAAATTATCATATAAAGCATGAACAATACGAAATAGAGTCACATCAATCATAGTATAAGACTCACAGGCATGCTTGACACCGATGTGTAGATACTCGTCATCACACCTATACGTCGTACTCAACAATTAACATATAGCAAATAAGACACAACTCTTAATCCCATAAGCTAAGGTTAGACCAAACACTTACCTCAAGCCACGAACACAATTCAAACCTCAACTACCACTTTACCTCTTGTTTCCACCATCAATTCGCTTGTATCTAGCCACAATTTATTTAACGATATCAATAAATGCTAAATGAATCAATTCTAATGCATGAAAATAGGTTTTCTAAAGATTTCCCTAAAAAGTCAAAAATCGACCTCGGGACCACATGGTCAAAACCTGAGGTTCGAACCAAGAACCGATTACCCATTCATCCACGAGCTCAAATATATAATTTGTTTTGAAATCGGATCTCAAATGGAGGTCCAAATCCTTAAAATTTAAAAATCCTAAGTTCTATCCAAAACACCCAATTTCCCCCATGAAAACCCTTGATTTTGAATTGAAATCATGTAAAAAGATATTATAGATTGAAGAAAATGAGTTAAAAATGACTTACAATTGATTTGGAGAAGAACTTTTCTTTAGAAAATCACCCAAGAGAGCTTAGGGTTTGAGAGAATTTGAAAAATGAAGAAAAATGCGTCTAAGTCCCAATTAACTGGTCGTAGATATAGCAATTGCGACCAGGGTTCGCAATTTTGCGAACCCCTTCAGGACTTATTGCCTTCGCATTTGCGACACAACCCATTTCGTATTTGCGATAAAAGGGTCGCATTTGCGACCAAACCATGCCCAGGCTAGGTTCGCATTTGCGACGCCTGGGTATCAATTCCCATGCCTGAGGACTTCGCAATTGCGAAGCCTGATCTCGCAATTGCGAGATCAGAGGCCTGGGCAAAAATACCAGATACCAGCAACTTTTCCTAAGTCCAATTTTACTCTGTGGCTTATTCAAAACTCACCCGAGCCCTCGGGGCTCCAAACCAAACATGCACGCAAGTCTAAAAACATCATATAGACTTGCTCGTGCAATCAAATCATCAAAATAACACCAACAACTATGAATTAAACCTCAAATTCATGAAATCACTCAAGAACATCAAAATTTGCATTTTCTCAAATAAAGGTCCGATTTATACTAAACGAACTCCGATTCTTACCAAACATCACAAATTCAACTTAATTATTATGTAAGACCTGTACCGGGCTCAGGAACAAAAATATGGGCCCGATACCATTAATTTCAAACCACTTTTCATTTCCTAAAACTCTTATAATTTCAGTTCAATAATTTCTTTAAAAAATTTATTTCTCGAGTTTGGGACCTCGAAATTTGATTTTGGGCATACGCCCAAGTCCCAAATTTTACTACGGATCCTACGAGACCATCAGATCATGGTTCCGGGTTCGTTTACAAAGAATGTTGACCAAAATCAACTTTATTTAATTTTAAAAGCCAATTTCCTTATTTTACTTAGTTTTCACATAAATGCTTTCCGGAAACGCGCCCAGACTGTGCACCGAAATTGAGGTGAGACAAAAAGAGATTTTAAGGCCTCGGAGCACGAAATTTACTTTCAAAATGAGTGATGACCTTTTGGGTCATCACATGGCTAGACGAGGGGCAATGTCAATTGGAGCTCTTTAATATGCTTCTGCTGACTTATCATCGTTCCCTTATAGGTTTGCTTAACTTGCAACGCTAAAATATTCAATTCCCCCATCATGCTCATTTCAAACTCGCTTCCCATAAGCTTTGCAAACTCTTCACACAAGGAGTCATTTGTTGCACTAATGATGATGTCGTCAATATAAACTAGCACAATGAGCAGGTTTCTCCTCTATTTTTTCAAGAAATAGGGTATTGTCGATTTTTCCTCTTGTAAATCCATTTTCAAGAAGGAACTTGGACAACCTTTCATACCATGCACGAGGGGGCCTGTTTCAGCCCATATATGCCTTGTCAAGTTTGAATACATGTTCAAGATGCTCATGACACTCAAAACCAGGAGGTTGTTTAACGAAGACTTCTTCCTTTAAATATTCATTTAGAAATGCAATTTTGACATCCATTTGGAACAATTTAAATTTCATATGAGATGCAAAGGCAATGAGGATTCTGATGGCTTCCATTCGAGCAACTGGGGCAAAATTCTCATCATAGTCGGTCCCTTATTCTTAATTGTAGCCTTTCACTACTAACCCGGCCTTGTTACTTATTGTATTTCCAAACTCATCAAGTTTGTTTTTGAACACCCACCTAGTTCCTATAATACTTCTGTCTGAGGGTCGAGAAACCAGGTGCCATACAAGGTTCCTTTCAAATTGATGGATTTCACTTGCATAGCAGTAATCCAGTCAGTATCTTTCAATGCCTTCTTGATATTTTTGGGCTCAATTTGAGAAAGGAAAGCTGAGAAGGCAAGTGAGCTTCTTGTCTTTGATCTGGTTTGAATCCCTGAATCAAGATGAGTGATCACATTTTGGAGAAGATGTGAACTTTTGTGCTTCTAGTTGGACACCTGAATCTCATTGTGAGAAGGCCTAGGTTCCTCTGAAGAGTATCAATTGTTGGCATCAATGGAGGAGTTAGTTCCACTTCTTAACTCAGTACCAAGAGTTCTCATCAACAATTCTGTACTATGCTTTAGTTATTGTGATGGAAGAACCAGGTTTTTATGTATCATCTGGAGATTCTACTGCACTTTCTTCGCTGGATTCCTTGTCTTAACTCATTATGCCACCCTTTCCATTTGCCATATCAATGAGTTCTCTAGGAACCTTTGACTGCTCCCTGTCTTGATCAATCTTATCATGTGAATTTTTATACATAGGTGGTGTGATTCATCAAAGATCATATGTATGCTTTCTTCAACACATTGAGTCCTTCTGTCGTAGACCTTGTATGCTTTGCTCTGTGAAGAATATCCAAGCAAAATTCCTTCATGACTCTTGGCATCAAATTTTCTCAGCGCTTCCTTACCATTATTGAGAACGAAGCATTTGCAGCCAAATAGTCTTAAGTGTGTTAGCTTGGGCTTCCTCCAGTTCAGCAATTCATACGGGGTTTTGTTCAAGAGGGGCCTGATCATGCACCTGTTCACCAGATAGCAAGTAGTGTTAACTGCCTTCGCCCAAAAACCTTTTGCAAGACCACTGTCAATTAGCATAGTCCTTGCCATGTCTTCAAGAGTTCTATTTTTCCTCTCAACAACACCATTTTGCTAGGGTATTCTAGGAGTTGAAAAATATGACTTATATCATTTTCAACACAAAATTCATCATATTTTGCATTATCAAACTCTGTGTCATGGTCAAATCTTATTCTCACAACATTATGACTCATTTTCACTTGAATCTTCTTCACAAAGGCATCAAAAATTGGAAAAGTTTCATCTTTGGTTCTGAGGAACAAAGTCCATGTGAATGTGAAGTAGTCATCAACTATGACGAAAATGTACTTTCCTCCTCTACTTGGCACCATCATAGGTCCACAAAGATCAATATAAAGTAGATCAAGTGGCCTTGAGGTCCTTACTTCCTTTTTGGGATTGAAGGAGGACCTGACTTGCTTTTCTCTTACATATGCATCACACACCTTGTGATCTTTGAACCTTGATTTAGGGAGCCCATGAACTGGGTCCTTCTTGACCAACTTGTTCAGCAACGAAAAGTTTGCATGTCCCAATCTTCTGTGCCACAGTTGATGAGTGTCTAGCGTACATATATAATTCTGACTCGTACTCTGTCAAATAATAGTATAGAAAGTTGTTGAACCCACAGAGAATGGTTAATCTATTATGCAAATGTTTCTTGTTTTAGTTACTATTTAAGAAAATCGGAAAGAGTTGAGTTGTGAGTTAACTAACTAAAAATGCGTAAATAAAGCAATGAAGAAATATTTTGTATTACACAAATATAAAAAGATGTTGGGATCCTGACTTCACTTAATATTCTTATTATATAGTAGATATATTTATTCTTTAATTTCTATTTCTCACGAATGTATAAATGCCTCTCATGATTATATTTATATATTGTTACTTAAGTTGAACAATTATTTGCACTCCTTTTTGTTATATAAAATAATCATCAAAATAATAATATTAAAGAACCAAAAATAAAGGCTTGAACTCAAAAATGCTCTTTTAAGTAACTCCCTTTCGGTTACGCTATTTGTTATAATAGATTACTACAATATTTCGCCTCTCTTGATTATAAATAAATGTAGAATTCATTATAACATAATATAGATCGATATCATCACATAAATATGAAAATCTATCAATAAAGAAAATAAACATAAAATAGAATTTAGCTCAAGCATGTGAAATTATAGAATAATATCTATTATTATATAGAAATATTAAGATATGTCATTCTCCCAATATAAGAAAAGTTACTCCATATTGGAGCTAATACCGACAACATAAATATCCCATTAAATAAGAAAATAGAAAGAAATATTCAAGAAGAATATTTTTCCCTATTTAATTAAAAACAGGAACTAGAGTAATTTCTGACACTACAATTTATTCAGAACTAGAGATGAAGCCAATATAATGGCTAAAAGATGAAAAAGAAGAGAAACTAAAGAAAAAAGAGAAAGGAAAAGCTTTCTACTCAAAATTTGATTTTAATATAAGCTTTGTTTTTCGCCTCCTCCTTTCGGTTTACGATTTATGCCTCTTTTTATAGGCGAGCCATGATAGAGTTTTCAATACACTTCTGGATATGAACTTGCCATGGCTAGTTGTGGCCTTGTTATGCTTGGTTATGAGCTTCTGTTATAGATTAGTTATGAATTGGTTATAGTTTGTTGTAGCCGATTGTGAGTCGGTTGTCCTTTGTCATGGTAGATCACTTTATACAATGTCTTTCTTTAGCACCTTATTTTACTTTGCCTTAGCTTGTCCGTTTTTCTACTTTTTCCTCTGTAATCTTCTTGTCCCCGGACCAATCCTTCTTTAACTTTTCCTACATAATTTAGACAAAAGTATGAAAGAAATATGATAGTTTTTGTGTTTTTACAAAGAAATTATATGTTTAAAAATCAAGTAAAATGCACTTATCAAATTCTCCCACACTTGAACTTTTACTCGTTCTCAAGAATATATATACATACATACATACATATATATATATATATATATATATATACACACACACACACATTC
Source organism: Nicotiana tabacum (assembly GCF_000715075.1). Taxonomy (NCBI): domain Eukaryota; kingdom Viridiplantae; phylum Streptophyta; class Magnoliopsida; order Solanales; family Solanaceae; genus Nicotiana; species Nicotiana tabacum. The sequence continues at coordinate 29,174,891 of NC_134087.1, read as the reverse complement.
ACAACTTTGCAACAGTTAATGATTCCACCTGAAATTTCAAATCTTTATGAACTTTATGGAACTTGCTTTGTTTATATCTTCACTTTTACTCTACAAGTATCACTGTTAGACATCTTTGAGTTTCAGAAGAAACAAGAACACTAAATCAGTTATTTACAATAAACCATAGGCTTGCCTTTCTTGTCAATCGCCACTAATGTAGATCAATGCTGGCTTTAGTATATTTTAGGACTTTATTAGCTTATAATGTTAGGTTATGGGCTGGTAGGATACAAGAAAAATATATAAAGTGACTTCTTCTTTTTTTCCCTTCTTTTTGGTGGCTTGATTTTCAAACACAGATGGTTTTGTTCAAGAATTGGTGTTGATATGAGGATTTTAAATTTATATAACCCTCTAACCTTTTTTTTCTTTCTTTTTATACATAAACATTCATATGCACGTGCTATATGTGTTCTTAAATAAGTGTGTCTATATATCCACATGTTTTTGTGTCTATATATATATATATATATATATATATATTCTCTTGTTGTTTTTTTCTTTTTTTTCTTTTATAGAAACAAATATTTCTCAGGAGACTTCACATACACCAATTCACAAATTGTCATCCATTAAACATGATGCCAAACAATGAACACAATGGATGATTTTTTTTATATGTGATAACAAAATTTTCATACATATGTGTACAAGTAGGCTTTTTGTTATAAGGTATAGATGAATAAAAAAAGATATTGTAACAACCTGGCCGGTTGTTTTAAGAATTTATGCCCCGATCCCCTATTAACTGCTTTCCTCATGTTTATTTTTGCTATTTTGATTTGCCGGGATGTTTGATTTTGAGTTTCGGAGAGTTTTGGGACACTTAGTCCCTAAATGAGAATTTAAGTGTTAGAAATTTGACCATAGTCAGAGCAGTGTGAAAATGATCTCGGAATAGAATTTTGTTGGTTCCGTTAGCTCCGTTGGGTGATTTCGGGCTTAGGAGTGTGTTCGGATTGCGTTTTGGAGGTCCGTAGCTAATTTAGGCGTGAAATGCCGAAAGTTGAATTTTTGAAGTTTTCGGTTCGGTAGTGAGATTTTGATATCGGGGTCGAAATGGAATTCTGGAAGTTGGAGAAGCTCTGTAGTGTTGAACTTGACATGTGTGCAATATTTCAGGTTATTCAGATGAGGTTTGATAGACTTTTTTATGAAAAGCATAATTTGAGAGTTTTTGGAGTTCTTAGGCTTGGATCTGATGCTAAATTGGTGTTTTGATGTTGTTTTGAGCGTTCCGAAGGTTGGAACAAGTTTGAATGATGTTTTAGGATTGGTTGGAATGTTTGGTTGAGGTCCTGGAGGCCTCGGGTGTGTTTCAGGTGGTTAAACGGATAATTTCATGTTGGGAAATGTTTCAGATTTTGCTTCAGGTCTGTTGCAAACATTTTGTTCTTCGCGATCGCGTATAAGGGGCTGCAATCGCGTAGGCTATTTGAGGGAAGGGGCAGAGTTATTCTACGCGATCGCGTGAGTCAGGTTGCGATCGCGTGAGTCTGTGTGGTATAGCTTCGCGATCGCGTGAGTCTGAGTGGTATGGCTTCACGATCGCATGGAGCGTGTCACGATTGTGTAAGGTAAGTTGAGGAGCAGTCCATTTTTGTGCTTCGCGATCGCGAGGCTAATTCCGCAATCGCGATAAAGGAAATACCTGGGCAGAACATAAAGTTCAAAATCGAGGGTTTTGAGTTCATATCACAAAATTGAATTGGGAGCTTGGTAGGAGACGAATTTTGGAGATATTTTCGTTGGGAGTTTACTGGTAACGATTCTTAACTCCTTTTTGCTTATAACCCATTAATCTAAACATGAATTCATCATTTAATTTCGAAATTTGTATGAAAAATTGGGGAAAAGTTCTTAGACCTAAATTTTGAGTTTTGATTGGGGAATTGACATTGGAATTGGATAATTTTGGTATGGTTAGACTCGTGAAAGTATGATAATTCTGAAAATGTAAATTTTACCCAATTTCGAGATGTGGGCCTGGAGGGTGTTTTGGTCATTTTTACCTAATTTCGTGTGTTAACTTAGAATTTATTTATAGAATCAGTCATTTGAAGTGTTATTTACATTATGCAATGGAATTGAATAAATTTGGGCCATTTGAAGTCGAGTACTCGTGGCAAGAACGTGATTTCGGGTTGATTTTGAGCCGGTTTGAGGTAAGTGGCTTGTCTAACCTTGTGTGGGGGACTTCCCCTTAGGTTTTGGTATTGTTGATATTTGAAACTCCTTGTACATAAGGTGACGAGTGCGTACTTGTGATAATTGTCGAAAATTCGGTTTCACTAAGTAATTAAGATTGAGTTTCTTCTCTTGTTATTACTACTTGCAATTTAAGCCTATCGTTAGCTTAGGGAAGCATGTCTAAGTGACTTAATTACTTTATTTGCTCAAACTACTTTACCTGAATTCTGTGCAGCATGCTAGGCTAGAATTTCATGTTTGCCTTGATATGAAATTTACATTTGCTGAATATTCTTCATGTTCCTGCTGTGTATTCATATTTGGGACTATGGAAGTAGGATTCTGGTAGATCCCCCCCCCCCCTGTCTTTTTATTTGGGACTACGGATGTGGGATTGCGGTAGATCCCCCTGCATAGTTATATGAAACTACGGGACTGCATACGGTAGATTCCTTCGGTACTAGGTATTTATATTTGGGACTACGAATCGGGATTCCGGTAGATCCTCGCGCACTGTTAGTTGGACTACGGGATGGGATCCCGAGAGATCCTTCGGATATATATATGATGGATTACAGGACGGTATCCCGGGAGATCCACTAGATAGTTGTATTTGGGACTACAGGACGGTATCCTGGAAGGTACCCTGGTTGTTATCTCTGTGTTGAGCTGTATTTCTTTTCCGTGATTATTTTTTCTCTGTTCTAGTTGTTGTTGTTCTTTCTATTCTATGTTATGTCTTACTGTTGCACTTAATTATACTGTCTTATTCTACAATATTATACCTTGTATTTAATTTAATCTCAGTAGGGCCCTGACTTTCCTTATCACTACCCGACCGAGGTTAGGCTTGTCACTTACTAAGTATTGTTATGGTGTACTCATGTCCTTTCTGCGCATGTTTTTCATGTGCAGATCCAGGTACTTCCAGTCAGTCTTATCATCCTTGAGGTGAGGCACTTCTGTAGAGACTACGAGGTATATCTGCCGTGTTCGTAGACCGAGGAGTCCCATTCTATCTTCTGTAATAGTATAGCCCTTTTGTATTTTCCTTTTGTTAGACATTTCTGGAGTTAGAGCTTCTAATGTATCTCTTAGCTTGTGATTCATGAGGTTCCGGATTTTGGGAAGTATTAGGTTCAAATTCTTGTACAGTTATATGCCAGACGTCATCTTAAATTCTATTTCAGTGGTTATTTCGGTTTTAAATTATTTTCTTTCCGCAAATTATTCTTTTCCTGCATTTGTTAGGCTTACCTAGTCGTAAAAACTAGGTGCCGTCACGATAGTTCATAGAGGGAGAACTAGGGTCGTGACAAGTTGGTATTAGAGCTCTAGGTTCATAGTAGTCATGAGTCACAAGCCAGTTTATTAGAGTCTCGCGGATCGGTACGGAGACGTCTGTACTTATCTACGATAGTCTGTACTTATTCTTGTACAGCCTGTAGTGCTAGATCAGTCCGAGGATAGGGCAACAATTTTTGAGGTTGAGCACCTGAGGCTTGAGAGGTTCAAGAAGTACGAGCCTCCTGTATTTAGTGGTCTAGCATCATATGATGCTCTAGGATTTCTAGATGAGTGTTACCGTATTCTCCGTACCATGGGTATATCAGGATCGAGCGGGGTTTCCTTTACTACTTTCCAGCTTCGAGGTGCTGCCTATGAGTGGTGGCGTACTTATGAGTTAGACAGTCCGGATAAGGCAGCTTCCCTAACTTGGACTCAGTTTTCAGATATATTCCTAAGGGAGTATATTCCTCAGAGCCTCAAGGATGCATGGCACATAGAGTTAGAGCAGTTGCGCCAGGGTACTATGACTATCTTGGAGTATGCTATCCGTTTTACCAGCTTGGATGGACATGCACCAGCCTTGGTTTCTACTATTTGCAAGAGGGTTCGCCGGTTTATCGAGGGTCTTATTCCAAGCATCATGTCTAGCATGGCTCGCGAGTTGGAGATGGATATTCACTATCAACAAGTGGTGAGCATTGTTAGGAGGATTGAGGGTATGCATGCTAAGGATAGAGAGGAGAGGGAGGCCTAGAGGTCTCGAGAGTCGGGCCATTATTCTGGTGCCCGTGCCCCAGCTACAGGTCGTCATGGTAGGGTTATTAGCCTGTTTGGCCAAACTTCTTTTTGGCTAAAAGTGCTTTTTTTGGCCAAAAGCACTTTTGGCCAAAATTTAAGGTGTTTGGCCAAGCTTTTGGAAGGAAAAAAAAGTGCTTTTGAGGAGAAGCAGAAGCAGTTTTGGAGAAACAGAAAAAAGTAGCTTCTCTCCAAAAACACTTTTTTGAGAAACACTTTTGAGAAAAATACACTTAGAAGCAGTTTTTTAAAGCTTGGCCAAACACTAATTGCTGCTCAGAAGCGCTTTTCAAACTAATTAGCCAAACACAAACTGTTTCTCACCAAAAGTACTTTTGAGAAAAACACTTTTGAAAAAAAACGCTTCTCAAAATAAGCTGATTTTTGCAGCTTGGCCAAACGGGCTATATATGAGTCGCCCTGTTCATTCAGCTCTTCCAACAACTAGTGGTATTCCAGCTCCTTCTAGGCCTTAGGAGCCTTATTATGCACCTCCAGTATCTAGTGTGTCTCCTGTGTGGGGTGCTTTTAGTAGTCAATCCAGCAGACCTGGCTCGAGCCAGTCACATCCACCACGTCCTCCCAAAGCTTGTTTTGATTACACGCCATATGGTAAGGGATTGCCCCAGACTTAGGAGGGGTGCACTTCCATAGAATTATCAGCCACAGCGTGCCCGCAGAGTTCTCAGGCTATGGTTACAGCTCCAGTTGCTACCCCACCCGCTCAGCCAGCTAGAGGTGGAGGTCGGGGAGGTAGGGGTCGCCCTAGAGGGGGAGGCCAGGACCGATACTATGCCCTTCCTGCTCGTACCGAGGCTGTTGCCTCCGATTCTATCATCACATGTATTATACTGATTTGTCATAGAGACACATTGGTTCTATTCAATCCAGGCTCCACTTACTCTTATGTGTCTTCTTATTTTGCTCTACATTTGGGTGTACCTCAGGATTCTTTGAGTTCCCCCGTTTATGTTTCTACTCATGTAGGAGATTCTCTTGTTGTGGACCACATTTATCGGTCGTGTTTGGTAGCTCTTAGTGGTTTTGAGACCAGAGCTGATTTATTGTTGCTCAGCATGGTTGATTTTAATATTATCTTGGGCATGGATTGGTTGTCACCCCATTATGCTATTCTTGATTGTCACACCAAAAACGTGACGCTGGCTATGCTAGGTGTACCGCATGTTGAGTGGAGGGGTGCTTTAGATCACACTCCCAGTAAAGTTATTTCTTTCCTTAAGGCTCAGCGAATGGTTGAGAATGGGTGTAATACGTATCTAGCTTATGTGAGAGATGTCAGTATTGATACCCCTACAGTTGATTCAGTCCTAGTAGTACGGGATTTTCCTGATGTGTTTCCAGCTGACCTTCCGTGCATGCCACCTGATAGAGATATTGATTTTGGCATTGATCTGTTGCCGAGCACTCAACCCATTTCTATCACTCCGTACCGTATGGCCCTCCTGAGTTGAAGGAGTTGAAGGATCAGTTACATGAATTGCTTGATAAGGGTTTTATTCAGCCCAGTGTATCACCTTGGGGTGCTCCTATCTTGTTTGTGTAGAAAAATGATGGTTCTAAGCGTATGTGCATTAATTATCGCCAGTTGAACAAAGTTATAGTGAAGAACCGTTATCCTTTGCATCGTATTGATAATCTATTTGACCAGCTTCATGGCGCACGAGTGTTTTCTAAGATTGACTTGTGCTCAGGTTACCATCAGTTGAAGATTCGGGAGTCAGATATCCCGAAGACTACTTTCAGGACTCGGTATGGTCATTACGAGTTCCTTGTTATGTCATTTGGGCTAACCAATGCCCCAGCAGCCTTTATGAATTTGATACATAGTGTGTTTCGACCATATCTTGACTCATTCGTCATTGTCTTTATTGATGATATTCTGGTGTATTCCCGGAGTCGGAAAGATCATGAGCAGAACCTGAGGACAGTGCTCCAAACTCTGAGGGAAAAGAAGTTATATGCTAAGTTCTCAAAATGTGAGTTTTGGTTGGATTCCGTGGCATTCTTAGGCCACGTGGTATCGAGTGAAGGTATTCAGGTAGATTCAAAGAAAGTAGAGGCAGTGCAGAGTTGGCCCAGACCATCCTCAACTATAGAGATCCGTAGTTTTCTTGGCTTGGCGGGTTACTACCGTCGTTTTGTGGAGGGGTTTTCATCGATTGCAGCCCTTATGACCAGGCTGACCCAGAAGGGTGCTCCGTTCCAGTGGATGGAAGAATGTGAGGCGAGCTTTCAGAAGCTCAAGACAACTTTGACTACATCCCCAATTTTGATATTGCCCACAGGTTCGGGGTCTTATATTGTTTATTGTGATGCCTCAAGGATTGGCCTTGGAGCGGTTTTGATGCAGGATGGTAGGGTAATTGCCTACGCGTCCATACAGTTGAAGGTATATGAGAAAAATTACCCTATCTCGAGCTAGCTGCTATTGTTCACGCCCTAAAGATCTGGCATCATTATTTGTACGATGTTCCTTGTGAGATTTATACTGATCACCGGAGCATGCAACACCTGTTCAAGCAAAAAAACCTTAATTTGCGCCAGAAGAGGTGGTTAAAGTTGCTGAAGTACTATGATATTACTATTTTGTATTACCTGGACAAGGCCAATGTGGTGTGCCAATGCCTTGAGTTGCCGGGCAGAGAGTTTGGGGAGTTTGGCTTATTTACTAGCAGTGGAGAGGCCCATGGGGATGGATGTTTAGGCCTTAGCTAGCCAGTTTGTGAGATTGGATCTTTCGGAGCCCAGTCAGGTTCTAGCTTGTGTGATTTCCCAGTCTTCCTTATTTGATCGTATCAGGGAGCATCAGTATGATGACCCTCATTTGTTTGTCCTTTAGGACAAGGTTCTCCACAATGATGCCAGAGATGTGACTGTTGGTGATGACTGGGTATTGAGGATGCAGGGTCGGATTTGAGTACCCAATGTTGATGGGTTTCGGGAGTTGATTCTAGAGGAGGCCCATAGTTTGCGGTATTCCATTCATCTGGGTGTCGCGAAGATGTATCAGAATTTGAGACAGCACTATTGGTTGAGGCAGATGAAGAAAGATATAGTTGAATTTGTAGCTCGGTGCCTCAATTGTCAGCAGGTAGAGTATGAGCACCAGAAACCGGTGTCACACCTCCTTTTTCCGTACCCGGGAGGGTACAAGGGAGTTTTTTCCAATTAAAGGACAATCAAAACGGGATTGGTTTGTTTATTTCAGAGTCGCCACTTGGGAGATTTAGGGTGTCCCAAGTCACCAATTTTAATCCTGAATCGAGGAAAAGAATGACTCCATATTGCAGTCTGCGTACCAGAAATCCGGATAAGGAATTCTGTTAACCCGGGAGAAGGTGTTAGGCATTCCCGAGTTCCGTGGTTCTAGCACGGTCGCTCAACTGTCATATTCGGCTTATTTATCTGATTTAATACAATTATGAACCAATGTGCCAATTTTAACTTTTTTAATCGCTTTTATCATTTACTGTTATTTTTATCAAGAATTGCAACGTTGTGAAAATGTATCTCAAACCGCGTTACAATCAATGTACTCGTGGTCGTCGACACACTTTGACTCCGTTGAGATTTGGATTTGGGTCACATCCATGTGCACCCGAATTTAAGAAAGTTAAATTTATTAAAGGCGCGCCTAAAGCGACTAGCGTATTGTTATTTTGGGGAAGGCCGTAAAATTCGCTAAACGGTCCATCCCGAAGTCTAAGTATTTTAATATATACATTTAGAGGGCCCCGCAACTTGTGCATTTTTGTTTGTCGAGGCTCGTCTCATTCATTATTTTAAAAAAAAGAATTTGCAACGTCATGGAAATGCATCTCAGACCACGTCACAATCAATGTACCCGTGATTAGAGACACATTTCGATTTCGTTGAGATTTGGATCTGGGTCACATAAATGTGCACCCAAGTTTAAGGAGATAACGTTATTAAATACGCGCCTAAAATGACTAGGGTACCATTATTTTGGGAAGGCCGTGGAATTTTGCTAAACGGACCATCCCGAAGTCTAAGCAATTTTAAAACAAATATTTACTGAGGGCCCCCGAATTTTGTATATTTTTTTTGGCGAGGCTCATCTCATTTTTATTTTTTAAGGATAAACCTACAGCAACTACTTTTTTCTATTAAGTTCGTCTCTAAAATAAAAGAAAAAACTCTTAATTAATTACATGTTGAAAAACGTAACTTATTAGTTATTAGTATACGGCTGACACAAATGAGAAATTGCAGCAGAGTTTGTACAAAGAGGGATCGCTTTCGTTCTATATTCTATTATTCAAGAAAATTGAAACATGAGATTGATGCACAATAATATCGAAGCAGATTATTTTTAGGCGAAGAAATGAGACGTATTCGACCTTATTCACTGACGGACATACGTATGAAGTTCAGTTAATTATTCCTTACGTGCTTGACACTTAAAAACGGAACAACTGAAACTAACCCTATCTAACTTAAGTGGTACTACCACGTGTTTAGCTACACGATTTTTATCTTTTCGCTATAATCCAGATTTGCTTAGTATGCCTTCAAAATACACATTATCTACTGATGAATTAAGGTGACACAAATATGATCACTGCATTCATTTTAACAGACCCTATGTGAAACCATTGTTGGCCGAGTATCACTACTATCCAGCTAGCTCCTTTCTGATTTACATACAACAATAGATTACCAGACCAAACTCAATAGGACAGAAAACTGTTTCGTTACATAGTTTGAAAGCCAAACTTTACATGTTGAACACACAAGTATTCTAAACTACAAGCAGCAGAAAAATGGTAATTATGCTAATGTTTGGACTGCAGTACTTCTTATGCTCTCATTCAGCTCCAAACTCACCATTACATCAATGAATTTAGAATGTGTACCTGGATGTTTGGACGATAAGAAGGAGAAGAAGAAAAGTATCAGCAGCAGGCAACCAAACAGCAACAACAACCAGCCACAATGATGAAGCTCACAAGTGGTCGAGCACCAAGCAAACAAACCCAGAAAAAAGAGTAGTAGAAACAGCCGAGAAAACCAGAATGTTCAATGCAATAGCAACAACAATCCAATGATCACAAACAGCTCGGCAAACAACCACCAACAATTGGCAAAGACAGCTTGACTAACTTAAAATCTTATGCAGTTTCAGTCAGTGTTTGGTTACAATATTCTGAAAATTTCTTTATGTTTCTTTCTTTCAGTTTCAACTTAAAACCTCTCTCTTTTTCTTAAAAATTCCTCCATTTTCTAATGGAAGTTCTGCCTCTTTTATAGCCTAGCATCAGCCCTTTACAGTCTGTTGGACAACTCAGAACCCCCCCCCCTTTTTCTGCTGTTTTTCCACTCATTTTTAAAAGTAGAACCCTCCCATGATATTCCCTGACAGCCCCTTTTAATCCTACTTATTAAACTAAACAAAGGTTTGGGCAGGCTGCCCATGGCCTGACAGCCCATGCTGTCCCATTTGTTCTAATTATTAAAGCACTATGGTGCACATGCTATCAACTCAGAACTCAAGCTGAACTGAAATCACAAACTAAACTTATAAATGTTTCTGATTCAAACCAAACAAACACAGACAACACTCAGTTTCTAATTTGACTCAAACAAAGTTTCAGCAGGAAACAAATCAAATTGTTCTTATTCAAACAGTTGAAACTAATCGACGACACGAATCGAATCGACTATACTAGTTATAACATATACAACCAATAGCCAATGATCAGAAATCCAACAGTATCATCATGAGATTCAAATTGTACTGACTAAGCAAAAGTTGTACTGGGGAATTAATTAATCAATCAAATTTAAGTTCAATCGATTGTACAGCTTACACACATACACATGATCAGTAAATGGAAAGAACTTGGCCAAATACAGAGGTCCGGGCAAGGTGGACAACAACAGTCAACAAAAATTCAATAACATAAATTAAACAAAACTTTTGGACATATGAACAGACATTCAATTACAACAGACAAAATAAACTGATAAAGAAAACAAAAATTACCTTAAAACCTTGAAAAATCAGAAAACCCCAGCTCGGATTTGAAATCGACCTTTCTTGGGGTTGAATGGACTTTAATCGAAGTGTTCTCTAACGAAAACACTTCGATTAAGGTCCATTAGACCCTAATCATCTGGTTCATATGACACAGATCGGACATGAGGACTCCTAGGGTTCCTAGAGGGCAGATTTGGGATTTGGGTTTCCCTGGTTAGATTCGGACTAAAGCAAGCATGGTTTGGTCATGGGGGAGGTCAGGGGAGTGTCTGGTATGAACCTGGGGTAGATCGGTGTAGATCGAATTTTGCTCGAATCTTCATTTAGGGTTTGATTCGAGACAAAAGAACAACAGATCTATGTTCAGGGTGGTGAGGCGGTCCTAGGGTGTTAAGGTGGGGGTCACCGGCGTCCTTGCCGCCGGGTTTAATGGTGAAGGGAAAGGGGGCAGCTCTAGGGTTCCGGGGTTTTTGGGTCTGTGAAGGGGATGACTAAGGCAGGGGGTTTGGCTTAGGCGCGTGGTGAAGGGGGGAAGGTTTATATACGGGGTAAGGGATCTGATATTGGCTGTTGGATTGCCACTGATCAACGGTTGTGATCTTTCCACTAAAAGAAACGGTGTCTTTTGTTCTCATGCTGGGATGGATCAGACCGGGTTTCATTGGGTCGGGTCCGGTAACGGGTAAAGGAGATGGGACGAGGGCTATTAGATCGGCCTGGTTTGAACGGCTGAGATTATACGTCCTTATACGGCATCGTTTGGGTAAAGGATTGGCCTGATCTGGGCCGTTCCTCTGAATCAATCAACGGCTCAAAAGAATGATGCCTATACAGCGTCGTTTGGGGCGTCTCGCAGAAGGCCTGGTTGGACTGGGTCATTTGTATTGGTTTGGGCCTGATTTCATTTGAAATTCTGGCCCAAATCCCATGTTTTCCTTCTTATCACTTAAATAAAAATTCCTAATAAAATAAAATCATACCAATATTAATTAATACTCAAAACATCAATTATCACTCACATTAACATTTAGTTAAAATAAAATCACTTAATGACAAAAATAGAATGAAAGATGCATTTTTGTGATTTTCCTTTTACTAAACGGATTACGGTTCAACCGCACACGACATATATTTTTTATATTTTTCGTTTGATAAAAAAATAAAACAGACAAGTTCACAAATAACCAACAAAATGCCACGTAAAATCCAAAAAAATTGTATAGCGAGACCATTTGTTATTATTTTTGATTTCTTTTGGAGTGATTGTCCGTGAAGCAAAAATCACGTGCTTACAACCGGGTGGGTTACTTCAGTAGATAGAGATTCCGGAGTGGAAGTGGGAGCAGATCACCATGGACTTTGTAGATGGGCTCCTACGGACTTTGAGAAAGTTCGATGTTGTTTGGGTGATCATGGATCGGCTGACCAAGTCCGCGCACTTCATTCCTATGTGTACTACCTATTCTTCGGAGTGGTTAGCGGAGATTTATATCCGGAAGATTGTTCGTCTGCATGGTATTCTAGTTTCCATAATTTCGGATAGAGGTACTCAGTTCACATCATGGTTCTGGAGGGCCGTACAGCATGAGTTAGGTACTCAGGTGGAGCTGAGCACAGCATTTCACCCCCAGATGGACGGACAGTCTGAACGCACTATTCAGACTCTTGAGGATATGCTATGTTCGTGTGTGATTGAGTTTGGGGGGTCTTGGAATCAGTTCTTGCCATTGGCGGAGTTTGCCTATAATAATAGCTATCAGTCCAGCATTCAGATGGCACCGTATGAGGCTTGATATGGTAGGCGGTGTAGATCCCCGGTGGGTTGGGTTGAGTCGGGTGAGGCTAGATTATTGGGCACAGGCTTGGTTCAGGATGCTTTGGAGAAGGTTAAGGTGATTCAGGATAGACTCCATATAGCGCAGTCTAGACAGAAGCGTTACGCCGACCGGATGGTTCGTGATGTTTCCTATGTGGTTGGAGAGCGGGTTTTGCTTCGGGTTTCACCTATGAAGGTCGTTATGAGATTTGGGAAGAAAGTGAAGTTGAGTCCGAGATTTATTGGCCCTTTTGAGATATTGAGGTGTATTAGGGAGGTTGCTTATGAGCTTGTCTTACCTCCCAGCTTGGCAGGAGTTCATTCGGTATTTCATGTTTCGATGCTCCGGATGTATTACGATGATCCGTCGCACGTGTTGGATTTCAGCTCAGTCCAGTTGGACAAGGATCTATCTTATGTGGAGGAGCCAGTGGCAATATTGGACAGGCAGGTTAGAAAGCTAAGGACAAAGAACATTGCATCAGTAAAGGTTCAGTGGCGGGGTCAGCCGGTCGAGGAGGCGACCTGGGTGACCGAGCAGGATATGCGTAGCCGTTACCCTCATTTTTTCACTACTTCAGGTATGTCTCTATGCTCGTTCGAGGATGAACGAATGTTTAAGTGTGGGAGAATGTAATGACCCGACCGGTCGTTTTAAGAATTTATGCCCCGATCCCCTATTAACTACTTTTCCCGTATTTATTTCTGCTATTTTGATTTGTCGGGATGTTTGGTTTTGAGTTTTGGAGAGTTTTGGGACACTTAGTCCCTAAATGAGAGTTTAAGTGTTAGAAAATTGATCGTAGTCGGAGCAGTGTGAAGACGACCTAGAAATAGAATTTTGTTGGTTTTGTTACCTCCGTTGGGTGATTTCGGGCTTAGGGACGTATTCGGATTGTGTTTTGGAGGTCCGTAGCTAATTTAGGCTTGAAATGCCAAAAGTTGAATTTTTAAAGTTTCTGATTCGGTAGTGAGATTTTGATATCAGGTTCAGAATGGAATTTCGTAAGTTGGAGTAGCTCCGTAGTATTGAACGTAACGTGTGTGCAAAATTTCAGGTCATTCGGATGAGGTTTGATAGACTTTTTGATTGAAAGCGTAATTTGAGAGGTTTTGAAGTTCTTTAGCTTGGATCCTATGCTAAACTGGTGTTTTGATGTTGTTTTGAGCATTCTGATGGTTGGAACAAGTTTGAATGATGTTTTAGGAAAGGTTGGCATGTTTGGTTGAGGTCCTGGGGGCCTCGGGTGTATTTCAGGTGGTTAAACGGATCATTTCATGTTGGGAAAAGTTGCACATTTTCCTTCAGGTATGTTGCAGACATTTTGTTCTTTGCGATCGTGTATAAGGGGCCGGGATCGCGTAGGCTATTTGAGGGAAGGGGCAGAGTTGTTCTACGTGATTACGTGAGTCAGGTTGCGATTGCGTGAGTCTGTGTGGTATAACTTCGCGATCGCGTGAGTCATTTTTGCGATCGCGTGAGTCAATGTGGTATGGCTTCGCGATCACGTAAGGTAAGTTGAGGGACAATCCATTTTTGTGCTTCGCGATTGCGAGGCTAATTCCGCGATCGTGATGAAGGAAATACCTGGGCTAAACATAAAGTTCAAAATCGAGGGTTTTGAGTTCATATCACAAAATTGAATTGGGAGCTCGGTAGGAGATGAATTTTGGAGAGATTTTTGGAGGAAGTTTTATGGTAACGATTCTTAACTCCTTTTTGCTTTTAACTCATTAATCTAAACATGAATTCATATTTAATTTCGGAATTTGTATGAAAAATTGGGGGAAGGGTGTTAGACCTAAATTTCAAGTTTTGATTGTGGAATTGACATTGGAATTGGATAATTTTGTATTGTTAGACTCGTGAGAGTATGAGGATTCTGAAAATGTAAATTTTACCTGATTTCGAGACGTGAGACTAGATGGCATTTTGGTCATTTTACCTAATTTTGCGTGTTAGCTTAGAATTTATTTATAGAATCAGTCACTTGAAGTGTTATTTACATTATGCAATGGAATTGAATAGATTTGGGTCATTTGGAGTCAAGTACTCGTGGCAAGAACGTGGTTTCGAGTTGATTTTGAGCCGGTTCGAGGTAAGTGGCTTGTCTTACCTTGTGTAGGGGACTTCCCCTTAGGTTTTGGTATTGTTGATATTTAAAATGCCTTGTATATGAGGTGACGAGCGTGTACTTGTGCTAGTTGTTGAAAATTCGTTTTTCACTAAGTAATTAAGATTGAGTTTCTTCTCTTGTTATTACTACTTGTAATTTAAGACTGTTGTTAGCTTAGGGAAGCATGTTTAAGTGACTTAATTGCTTTATTTTCTCAAACTGCTGTACTTGAATTCTGTGCAGCATGCTAGGCTAAAGTTTCATGTTTGCCTTGATATAAAATTGACATTTGCTGAATATTCTTCATGTTGCTGCTGTGTATTTACATTTGGGACTACGGATGTGGGATTCCGGTAGATCCCCCTATATAGTTATATGGAACTACTAGAAGTGGAATTACGGTAGATCCCCCTGCACAGTTATATGGAACTACGGAACTGCACTCAGTAGATTCCCCCAGTACTAGGTATTTATATTTGGGACTACGGATCGGGATTCCGGTAAATCCCCGTGCACTGTTAGTTGGACTACGGGATGGGATCCTGGGAGATCCTTCGGATATATATGATGGACTATGGGATGGTATCTCGGGAGATCCACTGGATAGTGGCATTTGGGACTATAGGACGGTATCTTGGAAGGTACCCCGATTGTTATCTCTGTGTTGAGCTTTATTTCCTTTCCGTGATTATTTTGTCTCTATTCTAGTTGTTGTTGTGCTTTCTATTGTATGTTATTTCTTACTGTTGCACTTAATTATACTGTCTTATTCTCCACTGTTATACCTTGTATTTCATTTAATCTCAGTAGGGCCCCGACTTTCCTCGTCACTACCCGACCGAGGTTAGGCCTGGCACTTACTGAGTACCGTTGTGGTGTACTCATGCCCTTTCAGTGCATGTTTTTCATGTGCAGATCTAGATACTTCCACTCAGTCTTATCATCCTTGAGGTGAGGCACTTCTATCTTCTGTAATAGTATATCCCTTCTGTATTTTCCCTTTGTTAGACATTTCTGGATTTAGAGCTTCTTATGTATCTCTTAGCTTGTGATTCATGGGGTTCCGGATTTTGGGAAGTATTAGGTTCAATTCTATTCTTGTACAGTTATATGCCAGACGGCATCTTAAATTCTATTTCAGTGGTTATTTCGATTTTAAATTATTTTCTTTCTGCAAATTATTCTTTTCCCGCATTTGTTAGGCTTACCAAGTCCGCATACTTCATTCCTGTGTGTACTACCTATTCTTTAGAGCGGTTAGCGGAGATTTGTATCCGGGAGATTGTTCGTCTGCATGGTATTCCAGTTTCCATCATTTCGGATAGACGTACTCAGTTCACATCACGGTTCTGGAGGGTCGTACATCATGAGTTAGGTACTTGGGTAGAGTTGAGCATAACATTTCACCCCCAGACGGACGGACAGACGTACTATTCAGACTCTTGAGGATATGCTACATGTGTGTGTGATTGAGTTTGGAGGGTCTTGGGATCAGTTCTTGCCATTGGCGGAGTTTGCCTACAATAAGAGCCATCAGTCCAGCATTCAGATGGCACCGTTTGAGGCTTGATATGGTAGGCGGTGTAGATCCCAGGTGGGTTGGTTTGAGCCGGGTGAGGCTAGATTATTGGGAACAAGCTTGGATCAGGATGCTTTGGAGAAGGTTAAGGTGATTCAGGATAGACTCCGTATAGCGCAGTCTAGATAGAAGCGTTACACAGACCGGATGGTTCGTGATGTTTCCTATGTGGTTGGAGAGCGGGTTCTGCTTCGGGTTTCACCTATGAAGGTCGTTATGAGATTTGGGAAGAAAGGGAAGTTAAGTCCGAGATTTATTGGCCCTTTTGAGATATTGAGGTATGTTGGGAAGGTTGCTTATGAGCTTGCCTTACCTCCCAGCTTGGTAGGAGTTCATCCGGTATTTTATGTTTCGATGCTCCGGAGGTATCACGATGATCCATCGCACGTGTTGGATTTTAGATCAGCCCAGTTGGACAAAGATCTATTTTATGTTGAGGAGTCAGTGGCAATATTGGACAGGCAGGTTAGAAAGCTGAGGTCAAAGAACATTGCATCAGTGAAGGTTCAGTGGCGGGGTCAGCCGGTCGAGGAGGCGACCTAGGAGACCGAGCAGGATATGTGCAGTCGTTACCCTCATCTTTTCACTACTTCAGGTATGTCTCTATGCTCGTTTGAGGATGAACAAATGTTTAAGTGTGGGAGGATGAAACGACCCGGCCAGTCATTTTAAGAATTTCCACCCTGATCCCCTATTAACTGCTTTCCCCATGTTTATTTCTACTATTTTGATTTGTCGGGATGTTCGGTTTAGAGTTTTGGGACACTTAGTCCCTAAATGAAAGTTTAAGTGTTAGAAATTTGACTGTAGTCAGAGCAGTGTGAAGCCGACCTCGGAATGGAATTCCGTTGGTTCCAATAGCTCTGTTGGGTGATTTCGGGCTTAGGGGCATGTTCCGATTGTTTTTTGGAGGCCCGTAGCTAATTTAGGCTTGAAATGCCGAAAGTTGAATTTTTGAAGTTTACGGTTCGGTAGTGAAATTTTGATATGGGGGTCGGAATGGAATTCCGGAAATTGGAGTAGCTCCGTAGTGTTGAACGTGACGTGTGTGAAAAATTTCAGGTCATTTGGACAAGGTTTTATAGACTTTTTGATCAAAAGCATAATTTGAGAGTTTTTGCAGTTCTTAGGTTTGGATCTGAAGCTAAATTGGTATTTTGATGTTATTTTGAGCATTCCGAAGGTTGGAACAAGTTTGAATGATGTTTTAGGATTGGTTGGCATGTTTGGTTGAGGTCCCGGGGGCCTCAGGTGTGTTTCGGGTGGTTAAACGGATCATTTCATGTTGGGAAAAGTTGCAGATTTTGCTTCAGGTCTGTTGCAGACATTTTGTTCTTCGCGATCGCATATAAGGGGCCGCGATTGCGTAGGCTATTTGAGGGAAGGGGCAGAGTTGTTCTACGCGATCGCGTGAGTCAGGTTGTGATCGCTTGAGTCTGTGTGATATAAGCTTCGCGATCACGTGAGTCATTGTTGCGATCGCATGAGTCTGAGTGGTATGGCTTCGCGATCGCGTGGAGCGTGTCGGATCGTGTAAGGTAAGTTGAGGGGCAGTCCATTTTTGTGCTTCGCGATCGCGAGGCTAATTCCACGATCGCAATGAAGGAAATACCTGGGCAGAACATAAAGTTCAAAATCGAGGGTTTTGAGTTCATATCACAAAATTGAATTGGGAGCTCGGTAGGAGACGAATTTTGGAGAGATTTTCGGAGGGAGTTTGTTGGTAACGATTCTTAACTCCTTTTTGATTATAACCCATTAATCTAAATATGAATTTGTCATTTAATTTCGAAATTTGTATGAAAAATTGGGGGAAAGTTCTTCGACCTAAATTTCGAGTTTTGTTTGGGGAATTGACATTGGAATTGGATAATTTTGGTATGGTTAGACTCGTGAGAGTATGAAGATTTTTAAAATGTAAATTTTACCCGATTCTGAGACGTGGGCCCGAAGGGCATTTTGGTTATTTTACCTAATTTCGTGTGTTAGCTTCGAATTTATTTATAGAATCAGTCACTTGAAATATTATTTACATTATGCAATGGAATTGAGTAGATTTGGGCTATTTAGAGTCGAGTACTCGTGGCAAGAATGTGGTTTCGGGTTAATTTTAAGCTGGTTCGAGGTAAGTGGCTTGTCTAACCTTGTGTGGGGGACTTCCCCATAGGTTTTGGTATTGTTGATATTTGAAATGCCTTGTACGTGAGGTGACGAGTGTGTACTTGTGCTAATTATTGAAAATCCGGTTTTCACTAAGTAATTAAGATTGAGTTTCTTCTCATGTTATTACTACTTGCAATTTAAACCTGTTGTTAGCTTAGGGAAGCATGTTTAAGTGACTTAATTTCTTTATTTGCTCAAACTGCTTTACCTAAATTCTGTGCGGCATGCTAGGCTAGAATTTCCTGTTTGCCTTGATATGAAATTGACATTTGTTGAATATTCTTCATGTTGCTGTTGTGTATTTACATTTGGGACTACGGATGTGGGATTCCGGTAGATCCCCCCACCTTGTCTGTTTATTTGGGACTACGGATGTGGGATTCCAGTAGATCCCTCTGCACAGTTATATGGAACTACGGGACAACACCCGATAGATTCCCCTAGTACTAGGTATTTATATTTGGGACTACAGATCGGGATTCTGGTAGATCCCCGCGCACTGTTAGTTGGACTACGGGACGAGATCCCAGGAGATCCTTCGGATATATATGATGGACTACGAGACGGTATCCCGGGAGCTCCACATATTGAGGATACTAAGAGATCCTCGAGATACTGAGAGATCCCCGGTTGTTATCTCTGTGTTGAGTTGTACTCCTTCCCGTGATTATTTTGTCTCTGTTCTAGTTGTTGTTGTTCTCTCTATTCTATTTTATTTCTTACTGTTGCACTTAATTATATTGTCTTATTCTATACTGTTATACCTTATATTTCATTTAATCTCAGTAGGGCCCTGACTTTCCTCGTCACTACCCGACCGAGGTTAGGCTTGGCACTTACTAAGTACCACTGTGGTGTACTCATGCCCTTTCTGCGCATGTTTTTCATGTGCAAATCTAGGTACTTCCACACAGTCTTATCATCCTTTAGGCGAGGCGCTTCTGTAGAGACTTCGAGGTATATCTGCCGCGTCCGCAGACCGAGGAGTCCCTTTCTATCTTCTGTAATAGTATAGCCCTTCTCTATTTTCCTTTTGTTAGACATTTCTGGAGTTAGAGCTTCTTATGTATCTCTTAGGTTGTGATTCATAGGGTTCCGGATTTTGGGAAGTATTAGGTTGAGATTCTTGTACTGTTATATGTCAGGCAGCATCTTAAACGCTATTTCAGTAGTTATTTTGATTTTATATTATTTTCTTTCCGCAACTATTCTTTTCCCGCATTTGTTAGGCTTACCTAGTCGTAGAGACTAGGTGTCGTTACGATAGTTCACGGAGGGCGAACTGGGATCGTGACAGATATTTATGCTCAAAATGGGTACTAAGTATAATTTTCATTTGGTAGCTATAAAGAAAGGCTCAATTGATCCAAAGATAGCCTAATTCATTTTCCAAAATCAGCATTTTTCTAGGATTTCCCCTTGACTAACAATAGAGGCAAGTTCTAGTCATTGAATATATTGATTTGAGCATGCCTTGATTTTCTTTAAACAGTCAAAATTGCATCACAGTAGAAAACTTACATCAGCAAAAATGGAGGCATAAAATTAGAAGTCTTCATTGTACTATGAACCTGAAATATTTTGATATGTTGCCAAGAAATGAGCATATGTTATTCATGTGCAAATTATTCTGAAAATTCTTTTTTTTTAATTTATAAAATTAAGCAAAAGTGTACTACAATGACATATTTTTTCCCGTAAAGTACTAAAATAATGTAAAGACAAGAAAATAAGTCATTTTAGTTGTAAATGTGTAAAGTACCATAATAACTTACATTAAACTTTCATTCAAGGTTTTATTACAACCAACAGGTTAGACTATGTACAAGCTATTACCATAGCTATCAAAATGATGTTACCTGTTGCAACCTTCTTTTCATACTAACATGAAAACATAAACCAACAGGTTAATCTCATGGCTAGTACAACAAAAATTTAGTACATGTTGCTATAGCACCAAACTATCAACCTTAAATCTGCCATTTCATGGCCTGTTTACACACAAAAAAGGCACATATCAGCATGACAAAGCACTCCATTCTATCATCCAGCAAAAAGCATTAAAGAAGAAAAAAAAATTCTAAAGTTTTGTTGAAAAAAAACTTTTTTCTTCTTCCAGTGCACAAAAACACAAACATCCACCAACAGGTTCCTCCAAACCAGTAAAGAGAAGCTAGTCAACAACTCCAAAATTATTATAGAGAAAATATAGCCAAAAAATTACAATCTCCCACACCTAAATTATTCATTCTCCTGAATGAACAATTTGTTGTTCCCTTCTTAATTTTCATGACCATTACCTTGAAAGAGATCAAGGTATGTATTGACATCAAAGCCATTTTCTTGTTGAATAGGAACCAATGAACCTCCAGTTGTAGCAACTCCATGGTTAGCTTCCAGATTAGAGAAAACAGAAAGAGGCTGACTACTAAATGTCATCGGACTTGGTGTAGATCCACTTTCCCTGTTTAAATCCATCATTGTTATGGGAAGTGGTGTTGGTACAGATACAGGTATTCCCTGATAGAAATTTACACCTGCAACATTAAGGCTACCACCACCTGGAACAGTAAAATGAGGGAAAAAACTAAGAATATCAAAACTTCTCATAATGTTAGCAATATTGCACATCACAGTTCCCATTGTGTAGATTATGGGAGGGTATATGCAAATTGATTTTGCAAAGTTTGGCATATGAGATTATGAGTATTCTAGCTTCCGTTAATTTTTTATGATATGTTCAACATGTGTTGACAATACTGCTTCACGCACTGCTTGTTCACTTTTGAAAATCTCCCAACTGTTCATCAATTCAGTCTGCCTTTGTAACAATTCTTGCATACTAACCAGAATATCAGGAACGAGGATGGTAGGCGTGGTTCCAACTTCTGAATTAAGAGGTTGTTCTGGCTCATTCTCTGCTTGGTCTCTACTATCAACAAGCATTTGTTCCTGTTCAACTTGATTTGGACCAGTAGGAGGTCTCAAGCTATGGAGAAAGTGACTACCGATGAAGTAGGAATTTTCAGTCTTTGGTAAACCACTCAAATCCACATCAAATAAGTAAGCCAAATGAGTGATAGTTAAAGAAAAATACAAACATTCACAATCAAGCTTAATCCAATAATTAACCATAGCATCACTAATCAATCTCCCCACATTCACAGACAATTCATGCATAATCGCATATATCAAAAGAACTCTTTCTATATTGTAGTTCGAGGTATTCAACTATGGGATTAAGTGAGAACTGACGAATCTACCCCAAGCTCTTGCTAATTCAAGCATACATGAACAGTTAATACTCAAAGGGCGTTCAGCAGTTCCCGAGTAAACTTTAACACCATTAGGACACAACTCGTCCAACACATGTCTTATAAAATCTACATCCCGATCATCCATAAATTTCTTGGTTTCACTATCATTAGTGTTTCTCAAGTTAAAAATATCATTTATAAATTCAGCATCAAAGCGAATAATTTTACCTCTCACGGTTGAAGTACGACTTACTAGATTAAGATTAATATAGAACTCCACAACTATGTTTCGATTGTAATCTCTCGGGCACTGAACAAAAGACCTCCACCCAAAAGCAGTGATTGTTTGTAAGATTTCTTATGCCTTCTGACCATCAGAAGGGAAAAGAAACATCTCATATTATTCAGCCACTATCCAATTTGCCACTCTAAATTTCCATGAATCCGGGTGAAGGATTTTCCTGCTAGAATTATTGAAATTATTTAAAAGAGTTACTTATGCAAGATTCTTTTTTTTCCTTTTCAGGTGAAAATCAAGTGTTTAACCAGATTGGTATATTTGAAAAATTGAACAGAGAAGAAACAAAGGGGTGCAAAGATAGTGAAATTCATTGAAGATAAGAAAAAGAGAAGAAAGAAATTCATTTTTTTTAGGTGATAGCCATGGCTAAGAAATTACACAGATGGGTGATGAGTACTGTACAATGGTGGTTGGGGGTTGAAGCAAGAGAAGCGAAGGATTTTTTCTTTGCTGTGAGATTGCCTGTTTGGTTTTAAAAGAGAGATAAATGTGAGGTTAAAACCTCTTAATTATTTACAATCCTTTTTTTTCTTTGTGTTTTGTTTTGTTTGAAACCACCGTAATAATTTTGGGGTGTTGTTTTGATAAGTTTTACCTTCTTTTTTTACCAAAAGAACGTGATAGTTAATTTGTAGATCTTTTATCTTTCTTTTTTTTACTTAATTATTTTTTCTTTTCTCTAACTATGTAATAACAACTTGCTGAAAGTTACATAAACATGCAAAAGTAGAAACTTTTTTTAATAGTAAATTAAAATAATGACCAACATAAAGGAAGGATTTTTTTTTTGGACTAATACTCACATTACAATTAGTATACTGTATATATACATTATATTTTTCATTAATTAATTTTTTTTAGCAATAAAAATACTTGTATATATATTGTTTAATAAGTTACAAAAAATTAGGAAGACCAATAAGAGAATAGTCTGAGTTTAATGGCGTCAACTCGACTTATTATATATGTACACACACACATATATATATATATATGTAATTTTTTTAAAGCAATAAGGATTATTGAAACCTGTTTGTCAAATGTTCTGGTGACATAAGGCTTTAAACGATGGTCGTTCACTTTGAATTTGTTTTTCCCCATTCATGTATTGTATTTCACTGGCACCATAAGGGAATACTTCAGTTATGACGTACGGTCCAGTCCATCGTGTCTTAAACTTTCCTGGAAATAATCTCAATCGACTATTGTATAACGGAACACTATCTCCAACATTAAAGTTTTTATGGCGAATGAACTTGTCATGCCATTTTTTGTCTTTTCTTTGTACAATTTAACATTTTCATATGCTATAAGTCTGAACTCTTCCAACTCATCAAGCTGTAATAGACGATTTTTTCCTGCAACTGGCAAGTTTAGATTTAATAATTTTATAGCCCAATATGCTTTATGTTCCAACTCTACAGGTAAATGACAAGATTTTTTAAAAACTAGTCTATAAGAAGATGTGCCCATTGTAGTTTTGAAAGTAGTTCTGTAAGCCCACAAAGCGTCATCTAATTTTAGAGACCAGTCTTTTCGAGAAGAGCCAACAATTTTTTCTAAAATTCTTTTTAATTCTCTGTTGGATACTTCTACTTGTCCGCTTGTTTGAGCATGATATGGAGTTCCTATTTTATGAGTAACTCCATATCTTGACAACAAACTAGCAAATTGTCTATTTATAAAATGAGTTCCTTGATCACTTATGATAACTCATGGAGTCCCAAATCTAGAAAAGATATTTTTCTTGAAAAAATCGCAAACAACTCGAGCATCATTTTTTTAGTAGCAATTGCTACTACCCATTTTGAGACGTAATCAACAACTACCAAAATATATTCGTAACCATTTGAAGGAGGAAAAAGACCCATAAAGTCAATGCCCCAAACATCAAATATATTCACACACAATAATAGAGTTAAGAGACATCTCATCCCTTTTATGAAATGTTACCGGTTCTTTGACATTTGTCACAAGCGACAACAAATTTTTTTGCATCTTTGAACAAAGTAGGCCAGAAAAAACCAACTTCAAGTACTTTAGTTGTTGTCCTTCTTCCTCCGTAGTGTCAAGACCCTAAACCCGGACCCGATCGTGATGGCGCCTCTCATGAAGACAAGGCCAGCCGACACTACCCATTTCAGTATTTAACAGTTAAGCATTAAGAAATAGTCTAAGCATGATCAAATAAACCAAGGTTTAAGCAGTTAATAGCATAATTCGCGAAAAATAACCCAACACAGCCTGATACCGGGGTGTCACTAGTCATGAGCATCTAACAAAACGGAATACTCCAAATCAAACTACAGAGTTTAATATAGAAAACCAAGAACATGAAGAAGTAAGATAGGGAAGAGCTCCGGGCTGAGAACGCCAACAGCTACCTAGAGACTCCTCGGATCCGCCTGAGCCGGAAATGATCAGCACTCGGGAGCGGGACCAGATACGCCTAAATCTGCACACAAGGTACATGGAGTAAAGTGAGTGCTCCAACTCAGTGAGTAATAATCATAAATAAAGACTAAAAGCAGGAAATCACGTAAGGCACAAGGCATGCTATAATGAAGCAGTAAAACCCTTAAAAACAGTAAACCAGCGAAAGATAGGTAAACATCCTTTAACTCAAATTTAACTTCATGAAAACTCTTTTTCAACAATTAAGTAGGTAATTTGACATGCAAATAAGAAAGGATAAACACATAAAGGTTCGCCTCTCGGGCACCGTGTCAACAAATTCGCCCCTCGGGCAACATATCAGAACAATACCAGCTCCTCGGGCTCAATCTCACATCACAATGGGTACCCGCGCTCACTGGGGGTGTGCAGACTCCTGGAGGGGACCCTTACAACCCAAGAACAATATCAAGCCATCTCGTGGCATCATCACTAGGCTCTCGGCCTCATATCAATCAAGCCACCTCATGGCGTACATACCTCAGGCCCTCGCTCTCATAATCAATATCAAATATTTTCTCACAACATAGGCCCTCGGCCTTACTCAGTCAAAATCCTCACAAGCCACTCGGGCAATAGTAAAACATGATTCTCAGCCCAAAATATCATTTGAAAGATCATTTAAGTGATAAAACAGAGTAAACATGGCTGAGTACGAAAACAGTGAAATATAACATGATTGAGTTCAAGTGTAAAGTCAAAACAATAAGGAAATATCAATAACAGTCCCCTAAGGATTCAAATAGTTGGCACGTAGCCCAAATATGGCATTCAGCCCAAATAATGATGATAGCAAATAGGTTTCAGTCAAATACGCGGTAAAATAGTCATTCGGCACAGACTAAGTCATAATCCCAATCGTGCACGACCCCACGCTCGTCATCTAGCGTGTGCATCACTTCAATATAGCACAACAATGTGCAATCCGGGGTTTCATACCCTCATAACATCATTTACAATCATTACTCACCTCAATTCGGTCAATTCTCTAGCTCGTGATGCCTTTGCCCCTCAAATCGGCCTCCACTCGCGTTGATCTATCCAAAATCAAAATGAGGATGTCAAAATATGCTAAAGGAACGAAGCCCAAGCGAAAATAATCAATTTAGAACAAAAATTCCAAAATTACCAAAACCCGACCCCCAGGCCCACATCTCAGAATTCGATAATTTTTACATCAGTAAATTCCTTATCTCCCCACGAGTTCATACATATCAAAAGTTCTAAAATCCGACCTCAAATGGTCCTTCAAATCCTCAAGCAAAGGTCTAAGTTTCCAAGCCCTAGTTTCCCAAATTTTAGCCGTTAAATTCCATTAATTATAGCTCTAGTCCATGAAATAATAACATATGAACGAGTTTTAGGTCCAAATTCCTTACCTCAACGAAGTTCCCTTGAAATCCCTCTTCAAAATTGTCCAAAAAGCTCCCAAGTCGAATTAGAAATGGTGAAAATAGCTTAAAATCGCGAAGGACGCAATTTATACCTTCTGCCCAGGCATTTTTGCATATGCAGCCCTATTTACCGCTTCTGCGGTACCGCATTTGCGGTTCTTCATCCGCTTCTGTGGAAATCACTTAACTCCCCATTGTTCGTAGATGCGGTCCTCCTAACCGCTTCTATGGTCCTCCTAACCGCTTTTGCGATCCCTGCTCTTCAAGCCCCTTTTCGCTTCTGCGACCAATCACCCGCACATGCGGCGTCGCACTTGCGGTCCCCAATCCACAGGTGCGGAAATACCAGAAGCAGCAAAAATCTACAATTTCACCAAGTCTCAAACTCCTCCGTCAACCATCCGAAATCACCCCGAGGCCCCCGAGACCTCAACCAAAGGCATCAACATATCCCGAAAAATTATTCAAACTTGTACCAATCTTCCAAACACCTCAAACAACATCAAATCAATCAAAACACATCGGATTCAAGCCTAAGTTTCCAAAATCTTCCGAATTCCGCTTTTCACCAAAAACCCAACCAAACCACGCCCGAATGACCTGAAATTTTGTACACACATCCCAAATGACACAATGGAACTACTGCAACTCTCGAAATTCCATTCTGACCCCTATATAAAAATCTCACCTACCAACCAGAAATCGCCAAAAATCTATTTTCGCCAATTCAAGCCTAAATCTACTCCGGACCTCCAAAACTCATTCTGATCACGCTCCTAAATCCAAAATTACCTTCCGAAACTAACCAAACCATCGAAACTCACATTCGAGACCTCTAACACACAAGTCAACATCCGGTTGAGTTTTCCAACCTAAACTCACTCCAAAAAGACTGTCTCAAACCTTACCAAAATCATTCTGGATTCGATCCGACCAACCTGATACCACCTAACACTAATAAAAAAAGTATAACGAAGTGGAAATAGGGGAAACAGAGTGGTAACTCATAAGACGACTGTCCCGATCGTCACACGTAGTGTCCTCCTACCACTCCATCATGGTAGTGACTTAAAATATTGTTCATTTCTGTCTCAAGTGCACATCTCCTGATTATGTCATTTGCACAAAATTTAAACAAATAAGGATCTTCCCAGTAATAATGTCTTGCCTCTTTTTTAAGCTTTTTTCTTTGATCGTAAGAAAAATCTTTTGGAATCCACCCTCCTGCTAAATAGTTGGCAATATCAGCAATCTAAGGAGGTTTATTTATAACCGTCGTGACTAAAAAGATATTCTCATCAGGAAATTCCTCTTGGATATCTAGTATTTCAGTAGGTGGATTCTCTAAACGCGACAAATGATCAGCTACCTGATTTTTCTGAACCTTTTCTATCTTTTATTTCGAGATCAAATTCTCACAAAAGGAGTATCCATCTTAGCAATCTAGTTCTAGCATATTTCTTTGCTAATAGATACGTTAAGGTTGCATGATCGGTGAACACTGTAACCTTTGTTCCTATCAAATAAGAACAAAATTTGTCAAACGCAAATACTACTGCCAATAACTCTTTCTCAGTTATTGCATAATCATTTGAGCTTCATTGAGGGTTCTATGGGCTTAGTTAGGGGTGTTCATAAAAATTCGAAAAATCAAACCAAACCGAAAACCAAACCAAACCGACTAAAAAAACCGATACTTTTTGGTTTGGTTTGGTTTTGGCTTTGAATTTTAAAAACCGATCAAATTTGGGTTGGTTTTGGTTTTAATCAGAAAAAAACCAAAAAAAAACGAACCAAACCAACTATAGGATTAGCTATTTCAAATTTATTATTAAACTTATATATATGTATATTTTTATACAAAGTTTCAAAAATTTATGGTAAATAATAGTTTGTACTTTAGTATAGTTCTTTACCTTTACATTCTAGTTTGATTGACAGATTTCTTTTGTTAAGTGTAAGAATCTATTTCGTGTTAAAAATAATATATTTTAAATTGAGTCCTTAAATTATACTATTTGATTAAATTATCATCAATATATCTTGGTAAATAATAGATTTCTCAAAGGGCAATTGATTTGATAGTGTTACGTTGAAAATGTGGTCGCCGGAATATGTGTTTGGTAGTGTATGTCTTATATTTAAGAAAAAATCGACAAATAACCGAAAAATCGACAAAACCCGACATAAACCGAATCGAGGAAAAACCGACTTAATTGGTTTGGTTTGGTTCTAATATTTGAAAAACCGACTTACTTGGTTTGGTTTCTTTTTTAGGGAAAACCCGATCCAAACTGAACCATGAACACCCCTATTCACATGGTATCAATGTAAAAATCTTATTTTTCTTTTGTCCCAATATCGTTCCTACTGCTATATCACTTGCATCACACATTATTTCAAATGACTGGCTCCAATTAGGAGTGACAACAATTGGAGCATTAGTCAATTGTTCTTTGAGAAACTCAAATGCTTTTCTGCAATCATTTGAAAATTCAAGCTTCAAATCTTTCATTAGCAGGTTAGTCAGAGGTTTTGAAATTTTTGAAAAGTCTTTTAAAAACCTTCTGTAAAAACCTGCTTGGGTGTTCACGGTTCGGTTTGGTCGGTTTTTGATTAAAACCAAAACCAAACCAATTTAATCAGTTTTTAAAACCAAAACCAAACCAAATTAAATACAAACCATCGGTTTGATTGTTGTTGGTTTGGTTCGGTTTGGTTCGATTTTTCGATTCTTAGTAAGCTAATGATAAGTCGATAATAGTAAAACAACGCTAGACAACAATCTGAAAATAATTTGCTAAATTTATGCTTTTTTATATATTTCTTTCAAAACTGAAAGGTTATTTACCTGTTTATATGAAAAGAATGAACAAGAAACAAACTAAAAGTTTGCTTTCTCAAGCTTTAGCCATTGTTGTCTTGCAATTTGAATTTGCTTTCTTTACTCTTGTGGTGGTTTTTTTTAACTATTCTGTTAGGCAAAAGTCTGGGTGGTTGTTGTTGTTGTTAGGCAATGTGCGGAAGGTTAGAGAATTAGAGTCTCTTAATGAAAAGAAAATTGGTCGAGTCCTATTGTTTTGGGCTTAGGCAATCTTTTAATATATAAAAGGATAAACCAAAATTTAAAATAACAATTAAAATGCATAAAATATTTAAAATTATTTACAAAAAAGATATTATATTGTATATAAATAATTACTGTATTAAATTTTGTATATAATTAGTCGGTTTGGTTCGATTTATTTTTCGATTTTTTAAAATAGAACCAAAACCAAACCAAATATTATCGGTTTTTTAAAATTTAAAATCAAAACCAATCTAAATCAAGAAAAATATCGGTTTACTTAATCGGTTTGGTTCGGTTTTCGGTTTGGATCAGTTTTCCATCAAACCGTGAACACCCCTAATCCTAAGAAACTTCTAATACCTTTAATAGTGGTGGGAGGGAGTAATTCTGCTATAAGATCAATTTTAGCCTTATCAACTTCTATTCCTTTAGCAGTGATTTTATTTCCTAAAATAATTCCCTCTGTTACCATAAAGTGACACTTTTTCCATTTAAGAACTAGATTTGTCTCTTCGCATCTTTTAAGCACCAAAGTTAAATGATAGAGACAATCTTCAAATGTCTTACCAAAAAGTGTGAAATCATCCATGAAAATTTCAAGAAAAATATCAGTCATATCTGAGAAAATTGCCGACATGCAACGCTGAACTATAGCAGGAGCGTTACATAGTCCAAATGGCATTCTTCTGTAAGCATACATACCTTGAGGGCATGTGAATATGGTTTTCTCCTAATCTTCTGGAGCAATTGGTATCTGATTATACCCAGAATATCCACCAAGAAAAATATAAAAGTTATGGCCTGCAATTCTTTCAAGCATTTGGTCAATAAAAGGCAAAGAAAAATGATCTTTCCTCGTGGCATCATTAAGTCGTTTGTAATCAATATAGACTTTCCATCCTGTGACTGTCCTAGTAGGTATGAGTTTATTATTTTTATTTTTTATTACGGTCATACCTCCTTTCTTTGGTACTACCTGTACAGGATTTACCCAAGGGCTATCAGATATTGGATAAATGATACCTGCCGCTAGAAGTTTCACCACTTCTTTCTTGATAACTTCTTGCATTGCTGGATTCAGTCTCCTTTGTGGTTAGACTATTGGTTTGTAATTTTCTTCTATGAAGATCCTATGCATACAAATAGCTGGATTGATTCCTTTGATGTCAGCTATAATCCACCCTAAAGCTCTTTCACGTTTCCTCAAGACTTCTATCAGTTTGTATTCTTGTTCTGGAGTCAAAGAAGATGAAATGATTACTGGAAATAATTCAGGTTCAAGAAAAACATAATTTAAATAAGAAGGAAGATTTTTGAGTTCAATTTTTTATTGAACTTCTTCTTGTGAGACTTTCTCATTTTCTGATTCTTTTTCCAATATTTCAGCTTCTTCTCTAATTGTGGGATTTTCATCACTTGTGGTACCTGAGCTGACTAAATGTAACGATCCAGCCGGTCATATTAAGAATTAACTGCTTTTTCCGTGTTATTTTCTGCTATTGTGAGTTGCCG
This sequence comes from Nicotiana tabacum, assembly GCF_000715075.1. Taxonomy (NCBI): domain Eukaryota; kingdom Viridiplantae; phylum Streptophyta; class Magnoliopsida; order Solanales; family Solanaceae; genus Nicotiana; species Nicotiana tabacum. The sequence goes on along the minus strand of NC_134087.1, from coordinate 29,144,889 downwards.
GGAGGATTCATTTGGAGTTTTGGAGTGTTTTGGGACACTTAATCCCTAAATGAGAGTTTAATCTTTAAAATTTGGACCGTAGTCGGAGCAGTATGAAGGCGGCCTCGGTACCGTATTCCATATATATATATATATATATATATATATATATATATATATATATATATATATGAAGGAGGGACGGCCTTATAAGGCTCGGTATATATATATATATATATATATATATATATATATATATATATATATATATATAATTAGCTCTATTGGGTAATTTCGAGCTTAGCGGCGTGTCCGGATTGTGTTTTGGAGGTCCGTAGCTTATTTAGGCTTGAAATGCCGAAAGTTGAATTTTTGAAGTTTCCGGCTCGATAGTGAAATTTTGATATCAGGTTCGGAATCTGATTCCGAGAGTTGGAATAGCTCCGCAGTGTTGAATATGATGTGTGTGCAAAATTTCAGGTCATTCGGATGAGGTTTGATCGACTTTTTGATCGAAAGCGGAATTTGGAAGTTTTGGAATCCTTAGGCTTGAATCCGAGGGTGAATTGGTGTTCCGGCATTGTTTTGAGTGTTTCGAGGGTTGGTACAAGTTTTAATAGTATTATGTGACTTGTTGGCATATTTGGTTGAGGTCGCGAGGGCCTCGGTTAAGTTTCGGGTGCTTAACGGAAGTGGAATTGGACTTAGGGAAATCCAAAGCTTTGCTGAACATGTCATAATCGCACCTGCGTGTATGGGACCGCAGGTGCTGCACCGCAGAAGCGGTTAGGGGACCGTAGATGCGGTCTAAGGCAATATTAATATTGGTCGCAGATGCGTCCCAGGTACCGCAGAAGCGGCACCGCATCTGCGGGTAAGAGGTCGCAAGTGCGGAAGTTGGGCTTTAATAAAAAGTCGTAGGTGCGGTCCATTTGCCGCAGAAGCGGATTCGCTGGTCAGAAAAAGGGAAGAACGAGGGTTTGAACTCAAAACTTGGAAAAAAGATTTGGAGCTCGATTGAGGGCGATTTCTCGAGTGTTTTTGAAGGAGAAACATTGGGTAACGTTTTCTATCATGATTTTGATCCTAGAATTAGAATCTATTGTTGTTTTCCTCTTCTAATTAAGGAAATTGGGGGTAAAAGTTCGGAAAATGGGAGGAGGTTTCCTCAATTGAAAATTCGAGTTTTGAATAAGATTTTGACGGCGGATTTTGGTGATTTTTGTTCGAGTGTGTTCGTGAGTGATTGGGGGTTCTGAATTTGTAAATTTTATCCAATTCCGAGATGTGGGCTTGGGGGACTTTTTGGGCGATTTTCTTAATTTCGTGTGTTAGCTTCGAATTAATTAGTTAAATTAGTTACTTGAAGTTATATTTTACATTATGCAATTACTTTGAATAGATTTGGGCCATTTGGAGTGGGGTACTTGTGGCAAGAACGTGATTTCGAGTTGATTGAGCCGGTTTGAGGTAAGTGACTTGCCTAACCTTGTGTGGGGGAACGCCCCTTAGGATTTGATATTGTGTTATGTGAGTACCGTGTACGTGAGGTGACGAGTGCGTACACGTGTTAATTGTTGAAATCTCATTTTCATTGAGTTAATACCTATGTTTTCTTGCAATTGAGCAATATTTGTACTTGAAGTCTCTTGCTTAGTTTAGGAAAAGCATGCTTATGTGATTTAACTGTCTTACCTGCTTTAATTGCCTACTTGTACTCCGTGCATCATGTTAGAGTAGAATTTCCTGCTTAAATTCTCGAATAGAATTGTAAATTCTTCTGAGATTGTTGTGTGAATTACTTTGGGACTACAGGATGATATCCCGGGAGATCTCCCCGCATGTTTACTTTGGGACTACGGATCGATATTCCGAGAGATCCCTCTGCACATTTTTATTTATGACTATGGGACAATACCCGGTAGATCCCCTGTACTGGATATTTACTTTGGAAATACGGATTGGTATTCCGGGAGTTTCTCCTACATATTTATAATTTGGACTACGGGACGATATCCCAGGAAATCCTCTGGATATTTACGTTTGGGACTACGGGACGATATCCTGGGAGATCCCCTGTTGCTATTTCTGTGTAGTGAGTTAGATTCTTTCTGTGATTTTATTCGTTATAGACTGTTAGCATTTTAATTATGTTATCATATTCTATACTGTTTTACCTTGTTTTTCATCTATAATCAGTAGGGGCCTGACCTTCCTCGTCACTACTCGACCGAGGTTAGGCTTGGCACTTACTGAGTACTGCTGTGGTGTACTCATGCCCTTTCCTGTGCATGTTTTTCGTGTGCAAATCCAGGTTCTTCGGCTCAGCCATACTTCAAGTGAGGCGAGGCGATCTTCAGAGACTTCGAGGTATATCTGCCGCGTCCTCAGACCGAGAAGTCCCTCTCTATTCTCACTTCTAGCTTTAGCTCTCCTGTATTTACTTTGTTTAGATATTTTGGAGTTAGAGCACTTTGTAGTTATTCCACAACTTGTGATTTCATGAGATTTCGAGTTTTGGGAGTTGTTCAGTTTGAAAGTTTATATTTGTATATGCCGAGCGGCATCTTAAACATTTAATTATGTTTTATCCGCAGTTTTTGGCTAGTTTTATCTTTCGTTTTCTTTTTCGCAAATTGTTAGGCTTATCTAGTCGTAGAGACTAGGTGTCATCACGACAGTTTACGGAGGGCGAACTTGGGTCGTGACACTAAACATCTTTCCAATGAATCAGTAATTAATTGATTATCCTTGAATTCATCTACAAGGTCATCTAGTAAGTCAATTTGAAAACAAGATCTGCATATCATAAATTACTCTCTCCTTTTCAACTTGCAATATTAATTATCCTTGATGAACATCAATGATCGCTCTTCCTGTTGCGAGAAATGGTCTACCTAAAATTAATGGTACCTCAGTATTTTCTTCCATTTCATGTACTATAAATTCTACCAAGAATATAAATTTATCTACTCTAACAAGGACATTTTCAATTATTCCTTTGGACCTTTTAGTACTTTGATCAGCTAATTGAAGAGACACACCAGTATCTTTCATTTCACCAAGTTCCAATTTCTTGAAAATTGAGAAAGGCATTAGATTTATTAGAGCACCCGAATTACATAATGCCTTTTCAAAGTGAGCACCTCCCACAGTACAAGCAATTGTAAAACTCCTTGGATCACCAAGTTTCTGTGGAAGCTTATTTTGAAGTATAGCACTACATTTCTCTGTAAGCTTAACCACTGAAACTTCTTCCAAATTTCTTTTATTTGACAAAATTTCTTTGAAAGGAGGTATTTGTGTCAAAGCTTCTGTGAAAGGTGTGTTAATGTAAAGTTGCTTTAAAATATCTATGTGACGACCTGGCCAGTTGTCTCATGAGTTACCATTCCGTTTCCCCCATTTCTGCTTTTTATTGCTTTGTCTATCGGTTATATATGTGATCAGGTTGGTTGGCTCGGGTTCGAAAAGGATTTGGTAAGGTTTGAGACACTTAGGCCTCATTTGTTTTTTTTAAGATTAAGACGTCTAAATCTGAATATACATCTGAATATCAAGATGTGTGTTAAGATTAAGACATCTGAATCTGAATACATATATGAATATATTAAGATGTCTATGAAGATCTGAATACTAAATAATTAAGACTATTTGATTTTTAATATCTAAATGTATAAAATTTATCTTTATTTGAAAATTAATAAACATAAAATTCAAATGAAATACTAACTTATCTAATATTCTATCAATAAAATATATAATTTTTTTAAAATATGATAGTTGTTGGTGGTGATGGCTAACGGGTGAATGCCGACTAAAGTCGGTGGTTGGTGGTAGTTTTGGTTGATGATGGTGGTTCATGCTAGTAGCTAGTAGTGATTGGTAATGGTGGTAATTATGATTGAGGATAGTGGTGGTAATAATTAATAATGGCGGGTGGTGGTAGTAGTTGTGACTGAGGAAGGTGGTGGGTAGGTGGTGGTAGGTTATAATGATGGACAGTGCCAGCTGTGGTTGTTGATGGTGATGGATGGTTAGTTATGGTAGTTGAGGTGGATGAGTGTTGATTGTGGGTGAGAATGATGGTGGTCGGGGTGGTGGGGATAGTGGGTGGTGATGGTCAATAATGGTGGCGTCTATGATTGAGGATGATGGTGGCATGGTGGAGGTGGTGGTTGAATATAGTGGTGGCGGCGGCATGGTGATAGTTGATAATGGTAGGCGGTGGCGGCAGTCAATAATGAATATGTGATAACATCTTAATGAAATTAAGTCTCTGTTATAGATCTTAATCATACATGCCTATTCAGACCTATTAAGTGGTTGTGAAGTAAAAAAAATAACACACTTAATGATTAAGATCTGAATAATTAAGATTCAGACTTTAAAAACAAACGCACTTAAAGTCTGAGATCTGAATGATCAAGATTCAGAGTTCCATTAAGTGCAAATAAATGAGGCCTTAGTCTCTTTTGAGGAAGTTTAAGTTGGAAAAGTCAATTAGATGTTGACTTATGTGTTAGAGGGTTCTGATGTGAGTTTTGATGATTCGGATAGCTTCGGGAGGTGATTTGGGACTTAGGAGCGTAATCAGAATGTGTCTTGGAGGTCCGGAGTAGATTTAGGCTTGAATTGGCGAAATTGGATTTTTGGCGTTTTTCAGTTGATAGGTGAGATTTTGATATAGAGGTCGGAATGAAATTCCGAGAGTTGCAGTAGTTCCGTTGTGTCATTTGAGATATGTGTGCAAAATTTTAGGTCATTTGGACATGGTTTGGTTGGGTTTTTTATCAAAAGCGTAATTCGGAAGATTTTAGAAACTTAGGCTTGAATCCGATGTGTTTTGGTTGATTCGATGTTGTTTAAGGTGTTTTGAATATTGGTATAAGTTCGAATACGGTTATGGGGTATGTTTATGTTTTTGGTTGAGGTCCCGGGGGCCTCAGGGTGATTTCGGATGGTTGACGGAGAGTTTGGAATTTTTGGTGAAGCTGCAGATTTTTTGCTTCTGGTGTTTCCGCACCTGCGGATTGGGGACCGAGGTGCGATGCTGCAGATGCGAGGGAAAAGTCCGCAGAAGCGGAAAGGGCCTGGGAAGGCTGGAGCCACAAAAGAGGTTGAGGAGGTGCACCCGCAATGGCGTAGGTGCGGGCAATGCATCGCAGAAGCGGTTTTGGGTGACTTAAGTGAGAAATTGCAGAAGCGGTTTGTGGACCGCAAATACGGTACCATAGAAGTGGGAATTGGGCCGCAGATGCGAAATCCCTAGGCCAGAACATATAAATTGTTTCCTTCGCGATTTTTGAGCTATTCCACCATTTCTAAGTCGGCTTTGGAGCTTTTTGGACGATTTTGAAGAAGGATTTCAAGGGGACTTCATTGAGGTAAGGATTTTGGACCTAAAACTTGCTCCTATGGTATTATTTCACGGATTAGAGCTATAATTAATGGAATTTAAGGGTTAAAATTGGGGAAACTAGGCCTTGATATTGGAGACCTAGACTTGAGGATTTGAGGGACCATATGTGGTCGGATTTTGGTGCTTTTGATATGTATGAACTCGTGGGGAGATAAGAAATCTATTGATATAAATTTTATCGAATTTCGAGACGTGGGCATGGGGTTTGGGTTTTGGTAATTTCCGGATTTAAGTTGTAAATTGATTATTTTTGCTTGGGCTTCGTTCCCTTAGCATATTTTGACGCCGTGATTCTGATTTTGGATAGATTCGACGTGAGTGGAGGCTGATTCAAGGGGAAAAGGCATCGCGGGCTAGAGATTTGACCGGATTGAGGCTAGTAATGATTGTAAATGATGTCCTTAGGGTATGAAACCCCGGATTGCACATTCTTGTGCTATATTGAGGTGACGCACACGCTAGATGACGAGCGTGGGGTCATGCACTGTTGGGGATTGTGACTTAGTCCATCCCGAATGACTATTTTACTGCGTATTTGACTGAAAACTATTTGCTATCATCATGTTTTGGGCTGAATGCCATATTTAGGCCTCGTGCCAACTATTTGAACCCTTAGGGGATTTTTACTAATATTTCATCATTGTTTTGACTTTATACTTGAACTCAGTCATGCTATATTCTACTGTTTTCATAACTCATGCATGTTTACTCTATTTTAACACTTAAATTATATTTTAAATAATATTTTGAGCTGAGCATCATGTTTTACTGTTGCCCGAGTGGCTTGTGAGATTCTGACTGAGTAAGGCCGAGGGCCTATGTTGTGAGGAAACACTAATTATGATTATGAGGTCGAGGGCCTAAGATTTGTACGCCACGAGGTGGCTTGTTGATATGAGGCCGAGGGCCTAGTGATGATACCACGAGATGCCTTGATATTGCGCTTGGGGCGTAAAGGGCCCCTCCAGAGTCTGCACACCCTCAGTGAGTGCGGGTACCCATTGTGATGTGAGAGATAGCCCGAGGGGCGATCCTTTATGTGTTTATCTTTCCTATCTGCCTGTCATTTGCTTGCTTAATTGTTAAAAAAGCATTTTTATAAAGTTTTAAATGGAACTCAATAATTTTGCACATCTTTACTGCTTCATTGTTTTACCGGTTTTTACTGCTTCCTTATAGCCTATAATGTGCCTTACGTGGTTTCTTGCTTTCAGTCTTTATTTATGATTATTACTCACTGAGTTGGAGTACTCACTTTTCTCCCTGCACCCCATATGCAGATTCAGGCACATCAGGTTCTGCTAGCGAGTGTTGATATTTCCAGCTCAGGCGGATTCGAAGATTCTCTAGGTAGCTGCCTGCGTTCGCAGCCCAGAGCTTCTTCCTTTATCTTATCTTCCTCTGTTTTAGATTTGTATTAGACTGTGTAGACCTTTCTTGTATCATCCCGATTGTAGATTCTCATGACTAGTGACACCCCGGTATCAGGTTGTGTTGGGTTTTATTCTGCAATTGTAATGTTCACTGCTTACTTTGGGATTATTTATCACGTTTTAGACTTAATTCTTATTGTTTAATTGCTTAAAACTAGAATGTGAAAAGTGTCGGTTGGCCTTGTCTTCACGAGAGGCGCCATCACGACCGGTCCCGGGTTTAGGGTCATGACAATCTAGAAACTTTGAAAATTGTTTGTCAAGATTTTCTCTTTTCATTTTTGGGGAAATGGGAGGGCTATAGAGTGAGGATTTGTCTTCAATTCATTTTCTTGTACCTTTTTTCCTTTTTTTTTGTTCTTTTAGAAGTTCAGAGTCTCTTTTATTCTAACCTTCATTTACATGTTCCACTTCTTGTGGTTTTACTTGTCTATCTACATATGGATCATCAAGAGTTTTATATGACTGCAGAGAGATGGCTTTGAGGTGTTCCTTTGGATTTTTTTCGGTGTTGCTTGGTGGAGCACCTTTTATTTGTTCAGACATGAAGGTTGCTAATTGGCTCATCCGAATTTCTAAATTCTTAATGGCTGAACTTTGACTTTCAACCTTCTCATCAGTAGCCTTAATTAATTTTATACATCATGTCTTCAAGGCTTTGCTGATGAGCTCTTTGGGGTGGTTGTTGATATTTCTGGAAGTCTTGTTGCCCTATGTTTTGATTTTGAAAGCTAGGTGGTCCCTGTACCTGCTGCTTTTGATTGAAAAATCTTTGAGAATTTTCAGCACCATTTGGGTTACTCCATTGCAAACGCTTCGTTTGATTTCTGTTTGTTTCTCTCAATCCGCAGTATAAGGTAAGTGAATTCCATTTTATTTCAGCAAGAACACTGAGAAGTAGAGAAGCTAGAAATCCCTAATTTGTTCATCCTAGTATAATGTAAGTGTATTCCATTTTTATTTACCGTTTCTTCATTTTCTAAGGTAGATTTCAGTTCAGATTCGTTCGGGTTTTGGTAGCTGCTCTGCTTTCTAAATTTGAGGATTCCCTTCCTGCTCTTAGCCAAAAATAAATAAAACAGGAGGATTCCCTTATATTCTCGTTTTCTTCTTCTCCTTTCTTGGTACATTTTACATTGTTGGGGCTATACCAGTGGTAGCAGTAATAGCTCCTTCTGGTTTTTGGGTCGTGGTATTTTCTGTGTTTTCAGGAATTCTCGGAGTATTGGAGACAGGTTGGGCGCACGAGCACTGGCAAAGAAGAGCAACCTGGGCGAGTGTCAGCAAAGGGCGGTAGGAAGTGGTGCGTGAGCGTACAACTATATCGAGTACAGCAAATCAGCCACAGGTTTTGTTATCGGGAGTTGGCACCTCCTATTTTACCGTTTCCCTTTTGGTGTTAGCTAAATTACTGTTACTTTACTTCGCAATAGTTAAACCTTTCAACTAGGATACTAGTTACCACTTGTTTCCTTCTAGTTTGATTTGTGTACGTTGTGCACTAGCAAGTCTTCTCTAGATTGTTGTAGGTGTAGTGGCTGCAGTCTGGGATGATAGAATAAGGGCATGTCCTCGGGTGGGGCAGAGTGTGGGGCTGGGTTCAGGGGGTGGGTCGGGTAGCAGGGGAGGTAGAGGGGGCAAGGGAGCCTATAGGTTGAGAATCGGGTCATGGAACATAGGTTCACTAACGAGTAAATCCATAGAGTTGGCGAAAATCCTGCAGAAGAGGAAGATTAATATAGCGTGTGTCCAGGAGACTAGGTGGGTCGGATCGAGGGCGAAAAACGTGGATGGGTATAAGTTGTGGTACTCTGGTGTCCTAAGGGGTAAGAATGGAGTGGGTATCCTGGTAGATAGCCATCTTAGAGAGTCCGTGGTAGAGGTCAGGAGGGTGAATGATAGACTAATGACTATTAAGTTGGTGGTGGGTGAGGGTACTTTAAATGTCGTTAGCGCGTACGCACCGCAAGCAGGCTTGGATGAGGATATTAAGAGGCGCTTTTGGGAGGGGTTGGATGAGATTGTTCGTAGTATACCGCCTTTTGAGAGGTTATTCATAGGAGGAGATTTCAATGGTCATATTGGGTCATCTGCAGGTGGGTGCACTGAGGTGCATGGCGGCTTTGGTTTCGGGGAGCGGAACGGAGGGGGCATTTCACTGTTGGACTTTGACAAGGCTTTCGATCTAGTCATTGCGAACTCGAGTTTTACGAAGCGGGATAAACATTTGGTTACTTACCAAAGTTCGGTGGCGAAGACTCAGATTGACTATCTCCTCCTCAGGAGATGCGATAGGAGGTTGTGCGAGGACTGCAAGGTTATCCAAGGTGAGACCCTCTCAACGCAGCATAGGCTTTTGGTGATGGACATTTGTATTAGGATAAGGAGGAAGAAGAGGTCAGTACAAGGACGCCCCAGGATTAGGTGGGGCGCCTTAACTAAGGATAAAGCTAAGGAGTTGGAAGGAAGTTATCGGCAATGGGAGCTTGGAGAAGTAGTGGGGACGCAAACACAATGTGGTCGACGATGGCGGACTATATAAGAAAGGCGGCAAGAGAGGTGTTAGAGATATCTACGGGTCACAATGGCGGCCACAAAGGAGATTGGTGGTGGAATGCAGTTGTCCAAGGTAAAGTGGAAGCAAAGAAGGCGGCTTACCTGTGGTTAGTAGGGAGCACTGACGAGGAGGAGAAGAGAGAGAACAGTCAAATGTATAAGGTAGCTAGGAAGGAGGCAAAGATGGCAGTGACGGAGGCTAAGACGACAGCTTTTGCTCGTCTGTATGAGGAACTAAGGAACAAAGGTGGGGAGAAGAAGTTATTCCGACTTGCTAAGGCGAGAGAGAGGACAACTCGGGATCTGGACCAAGTGAGGTGCATAAAAGATGATGACAACAAAGTTTTGATGGGAGATGACCAGATTAAGAGGAGGTGGCAGACCTACTTTCATAAACTTCTAAGTGAAGAAGGGGATCAGGATATTATACTTGGGGAATCGAGGAATGCCGACAGTCACCATGAATTAAGTAATTGTAGGGACATTGAGATCGATGAAGTCATGGAGGCAATGCGTAAGATGAGAAGGGGCAGAGCTACCGGGCCAGACGAAATTCCGGTTGAACTGTGGAGGTGTGTGGGTAGAGCAGGCTTGGAATGGCTTACTGCATTGTTTAATGTTATATTCAAGACTAATAGGATGCCTGAAGAGTGGAGGTGGAGTACAATGGTCCCGTTGTATAAGAACAAAGGTGATGTCCAGAGCTGTAACAACTATAGGGGCATCAAATTACTGAGTCATGCCATGAAAGTTTGAGAGAGAGTGGTAGAAATGAGAGTGCGAAGGACGGTGTCTATTTCAGACAACCAGTTCGGGTTCATGCCGGGGCGATCTACCACAGAAGCTATCTACCTTATTAGGAGGATGGTGGAATAGTATAGGGATAGGAAGAAGGATCTCCACATGGTGTTTATTGATCTGGAGAAAGCATACGATAGGGTTCCTAGGGAGGTCTTATGGAGCTGCTTAGAGGATAAAGGGGTACCGGTTGACTATATTAGGGTGATTAAAGACATGTATGATGGAGCTAAGACTCGGGTTAGGACATTAGGAGGCGACTCTGAACACTTTCCAGTTATTACGGGGCTGCACCAAGGGTCTGCGCTCAGCCCATTCTTATTTGCCCTGGTGATGGATGCACTGGCTCATCATATTCAAGGGGAGGTTCCATGGTGCATGCTATTCGCTGATGACATTATTCTAATTGACGAGACACGAGGCGGCGTCAACGAGAGGCTAGAGATTTGGAGACATGCTCTTGAGTCTAAAGGTTTCAAGTTGAGCAGGACGAAGACGGAATACCTCGAGTGCAAATTTGGAGTTGAGCTGACGGAAGTGGGAGTTGAAGTGAGGCTTGACTCTCAAGTCATTCCCAAGAGGGGTAGTTTCAAGTACCTTGGATCAGTTATTCAGGGGATCAGGGAGATTGACGAGGATGTCACACACCGTATAGGGGTGGGGTGGATGAAGTGGAGGTTAGCGTCGGGAGTCTTGTGTGACAAGAAAGTGCTACTGTTACTAAAAGGTAAGTTTTATAGAGCAGTGGTTAGGCCTGCAATGTTATATGAAACTGAACGTTGGCCGGTAAAGAACTCACACATCCAGAAGATGAAAGTAGAAGAGATGAGGATGTTGAGGTGAATGTGCGGGCATATAAGGATGGATAAGATTAGGAATGAAGATATTCGAGAGAAGGTGGGCGTGGCCCCCATGGAGGACAAGATGCAGGAAGTAAGACTCAGATGGTTTGGGCACATTTAGAGGAGGAGCACTGATGCACCGGTGAGGAGGTGTGAGCGACTGGCTGTAGTGGGCACGCGGAGAGGTAGAGGGCGACCTAAGAAGTATTGGGGAGAGGTGATCAGACAAGACATGGCGCGACTTAGGATTACTGAGGACATGGCCCTTGACAGGGAAGTATGGAGGTCGAGCATTAAGGTTGTAGGTTAGGGGAAAGTTGTGAATATTTCTACAGCACAATAGAGTGAGACTAGCCAGTTAGGAGTTAGACTAAGAATGTTATTGGTCGTCTATTGATGCAGGGCTTTACCTGCTAGTTTTACTATACCAGCCATCTATTTCGTATTTCGTATTCTGTATTTCATATCTCTTATATTGCTGTTATTTTATTATGCATTTTTATGGTACTAATATATCGGCTCCTGTTGCTTTTTTGAGCCGAGGGTCTCCTGGAAACAAACTCTCTACCCTTTGAGGTAGGGGTAAGGTCTGCGTACATATTACCCTCCCCGGACCCCACTTGTGGGATTATACTGGGTCGTTGTTGTTGTTGTATTTGGGTTACTCCATTGGAATCCTGGATGTTTTTGTGCCATGGGACTACCGAATGGATAACTGGTTCTATACCCAATAATATTTACTTGTTCTTCATTTTGCGTTGAAGCTTGACACTCATGATTGAGATGATTGCCTCCACAAACGTCACAATTCTCATGTTGAGATGATGATTGAGTATTTACTTATCTACAAATTATCTACAATTTGCGTATATTATTTCTACTCAGTTATATACAACTACAATATAATACCACTTAAATACAATTTTTATACAATGTTGTTTAACTTTCATACAATAGTTAAATGAATAAAAGAAAAATAAATAAACAACAATCTATAATTTTTCTATAATTTCTGCAATATAATGTATGTCATGTCTTCTCCTTCGAGTTTTAATATGAAATTCAGCCAAAACCAAGTCTAATCTTCACCAAAACCCCTCAAAATTGAGATATAAACTCCAAACTATATTCCCAATTATTTTCAACAACACCCAATACAAACAAATAATGATTTTTGAAAACCCAAATTTGAATTCAAAGCTTCAAAGCTTTTTAATGGCTGTCAATGGTGGAATTGCTGCTCTCTTTTCCTTTGCTTTATATTACTGAAATTTAGGATTAAGAGATAGAGAGAAACGTAGAGAGAATTCTCAATTGTTTGCAACAACATCCAATCCAAACAAACAGCGTATGAAAATTCCTTTCTCTATAAAAATAAATTCCAATCAAACAACGTATGAAAATTCCAATCCAAACAAACAACATATGAAAATATACAGAGAATATTTAATTTCCTAATATTAACATACCTAAATAAGGAAGCTTAAAGCTATAATAATTTCTTATTTAATGAATTATCTATATTTTGTAAAAATAATATTAATATGACGGGTAATATGGAAACTATTCCTTTCTCACAATAAAAGGGCCCATTAGAAGTAACCCACCTCTTTTAGAGAACCTAAAAAAAATCAGTAACCTTGACCAACAACGAGGAAGAGATTTGCATTTTACCGGCTGGTGTCCCTTCGAAGCTTTCCCGGGTAATAGTTAACACATCGGTGGATGGCTCCATTAAAGAAATCGAAGAAGACGAAGAAAGATTCAAAGAAGTTTAAGAAAATCAAACACAAAAACAAGAAAAACATTAGCATTGTTCCTGTTGAGAACAAAGGAAGTAGTGAATGCGATTGGTGGGATAGTTTCTGGCACAAGAACTCACTAACCCCAGGTCCCTTTACTTCTCTCTGCATTTACCCAACTGTAATTTTTTGTTATTTTGCCATATTGTAGCTGAAATCGGCAAATTTACTTGTATTTGAAACCCATTTAGCTTCAAATACTGTTGAAAAATTCACTATAGCTGTGTTAAACTTTACTTAGAACTCGATCGGGGTGTTGGTAAATGTCAAGCTTGGAGCTTTAAGCCTAGTTCCTTTAAATTTGGTGCATTATTTTAACCCCTTTTATGTGAAATTCACAAAGCATAATAGGACCAAACCTGGAAGAGGGTTGCTGTAGGTTAAAGGGTAGTGTGCAATTACAAAACCCAGTACCTGCGCTGGTGGGTGTTAGTAGGTACTCAGCGGAGTAGTCGATGTTCACCCAAGCTGGCGCGGACACCACCACCACCACCAACCCAGTATAATCCCATAAAGGAGGGTAGTGTGTACGCAGTCCTGAGGTAGAAAAATTGTTTCCGATAGACCCTCGGCACAAGAAGATGAAAAACGACAATATAGTAATAACAACAACATAACCACGAAGATAGTACGAACGAGCTAAGAATCTAAAAGTATACCTGGAAAAGCAATATCAATAATCAGTGCAGTAACAAGGTCCTAGAAAATAGTACGAGCACAACATGTACCACTAGCATACTAAAGCATGACACTGACCGACTAGACTTACACACAAAACGAGTAGAAAACGCTCACTACCTACTAACCTACAACCCTAATGCTTTCCCTCCATACCTTCCTATCAAGGGCCATGTCCTCGGTGAGTGGCGCGGACACCAACGTCTTAAAAAAAGAGTAGTGTGTAAAATAGTATGATGATTCCTATAGTCGAGTCCAACTAGTTTGGAACTAAGACGTACTTGATTGATTTACTGCATTTTATCTCTGGATTCTTGAAGTATACTTGAAGTCAACCCTCTCACACTAGGAAGAAAAAACATTTTACTCATGAAGACTGTGTGTTGGAAAGGTACTCTTCTTCTTGGAGCTTTAGCGTAATTTATTCTACAATTCAAAATAGTAAAATCCCGAGCTGTTGATACATAGTTGACCCAGAACTTTTACATTGACATTTTTTGTGGCAGAAGCTGTTATAGTTAGGATATTTAAGCTAGTAATTCTTAGGTTTGTAATATGATTGTTATCATTGGTATGATATGAAGGTTTTCCCCACTAGATTGACCCTAATCTCCTCAAGAAGGCATGACTATGAAGTGTTTTTAATATCTTCCTAGATTGCCGTTGTCTTCATTTTGACGTTGTCCGCATGAAAATTTTATGTAACAATTATTCACGGTCCCTGTCTTACTCTGTTCTTTTTGCGTCATTTTGCAATTTGTTCTTTTTCTTTTTTAGTGTCTACAATGCAGGGATTAACTCACAACTATACCTATTATATTCTGTAGGTTGTGGTGTGCCTTGTGATGAAGAGGATGGTTTCAAGTACTTCTTCCGTGTTTCAAAGAAGACTTTTGATTACATATGTTCGCTTGTAAGGGAGGACCTTATCTCAAGACCTCCTTCAGGTTTGATAAACATTGAGGGAAGGCTTCTTAGCGTTGAGAAGCAAGTTGCAATTGCATTGAGAAGATTGGCTTCCGGTGAATCCCAAGTTTCAGTTGGAGCATCATTTGGTGTCGGGCAGTCCACTGTGTCTCAGGTTACCTGGAGATTCATTGAGGCGTTGGAAGAACGTGCAAAGCACCACCTTAAATGGCCAGAACCTAGTAAGATGGAGATAATCAAGTCTGAATTTGAACAATTATTTGGATTACCTAACTGTTGTGGAGCAATTGATGAAACCCACATCATAATGACTCTTCCTGCAGTTCAAACCTCAGATGATTGGTGTGATCATGAAAACAATTACAGCATGCTTTTGCAAGGTATCGTCGACAGCGAGATGCGTTTTCTAGATATTGTGACGGGATGGCCGGGGGGCATGACCACTTCGAGACTGTTAAAGTTCTGTGGATTTTACAAACTCTGTGAAAGTGGTGATCGTTTAAACGGAAATGTCAAAGTGGTTGAAGGAGAAGAACTTAGAGAATACATTATAGGAGGTTTTGGTTACCCTCTTCTTCCGTGGCTTATTACACCTTATGAAGGTGACAACCTATCAGATGCCATGTCGGATTTCAATGCATTGCATGAGACTGCAAGTTCAGTTGCGATGAAAGCTTTTGCGCTATTGAAGGGAGGTTGGAGAATCCTTAATAAGGTTATGTGGAGACCTGATAAACAGAAACTCCCTAGTATCATCCTCGTGTGTTGTTTACTTCATAATATCATCATTGATTGTGGAGACAGATTGCATCCTGATGTTGCGTTATCTGGTCATCATGACCCAGGATATGAGGGACAGAGCTGCAAGCAGATTGAATCAACAGGGAGATTAATGAGGGACAAATTAACTAAACACCTACAGGTTACCAAAAAAGAAGGCTCGATGTAGATGATCAGCTAACATTGAGTGGTGTAACCTAACTGCAGATATTGTTTAAATTTTTTAGAGATGAGACAAAGCAGTCCACGATCTTTTGCAAGTTACAGGTTTTGAGTGGAACCAAAAAGGAAAGAAACAGAGTAACTTGTAAGGATGAGTTGTGCGTTTTATGGCACTTGTTTAAAATCAAGAAGACTCGCTTGGTGCGTTTTGAAGAACCAATTATTGACGTGCTACCTTGGCACTTGTTTAAAATCAAGAAGACTCGCTTGGTGCGTTTTGAAGAACCAATTATTGACGTGCTACCTGAACCTGATATTTACTCTCCAAAAATTATTGGTACAGTAAATATCAGGCTCTGGTAACACATCCATACTTGGTTCTTGAAAATGAACCGAGCGAGTCTTCTTGAGTTTTTTGGATGAGTTTTCACTATTGTCATTCGAAACCCTCTTCCCACTACTAGTACCTGAAATTGTCTTTGATGAACGTGCCCCATCTGTTTGGACATCACTGGTCCTTCTTGCTCCCCCTGGCACAGATGGACGGAAATTAGGATTGGCACTGTAATTGACATAGCCAAATATCTCTCTCAACATTTTATGATGTAAAAGCCTTTTCTTTCTAAACAGCTTCTTACCACCATGGTCCTGTGAAAGAAAATAAATCGAGGACCTTAACTAGAGTGAAAAGCTTAGCTTTAACAAACTTACCAAGTAAAGATCTTCCCACAACTCATCCTTACAAGTTACTCTCTTGTTTTTTTCTTTCTGTTCCATTCGCAATCACTAACTTGCAGAAGATCGGTGAGCTGCTTTCTCTCATCTCTTAGCAAGATCCTAAATGTTGAAGATATTCTCACTCTCAAAAAGTTGCATTGGCATTGGGGATTCTACTTGGTGATTTCTTGCTACTATTAGCAGAGCATCTCTTCCCCTAGGAAAAAGAGGGCCTCTTCAAAAAGCTTTGTTTCAGGCCATGTTGAAGATAAAAACGGAGTTCAGGTGCAAAATCTTTCTGTATGTAGAAGAGGGTACTTCATGGTCCTGGAGTATATGTGATGACTTACGATTCATACCTAAACTGTTTAACATGTCATTTAGGTAAACTCTCTCTACATTATTCTAATCATCACTTGTTTTCTTTTTCGTTGTGACATTTTAGCCTGTCCTAGATCATCTTTATTAAAGTGGTACTTGAATCAACTGTCAGTAATAACTCGTTAGTATGGTGAAGGGGCTAAATGCTTAATCTTTAACGGACTACTGCATGTTTTTCTGGAAAAGGTTAAAGGGATAGAGGGAAAGAAAAGGTCTTCCCGAAATAATTATTGTCAACAGTATGTACCTCAATGTACTTCTATTTGCAGGTAAACAAAATTTTCTGGCGAACTTGAGATGAGAAGCAATTAGTACACAGGTAACATTCATTCTTTTATTAATTAGAGTACATTAATTTTACAAAAGGTGGAGAGAAATAAAGCCACTTTCGGGTTTTTCCAAGGAATAGTACTGCAGTAGAATCTGGCTTCTTTAAGCCAATATGTTATGCTGCATCTTTACAAATTAGATGCACACATGAACCACTACAACACTGTTCAATAATACTACTAATAAAATAGACCAATCAATTAATTTCAAGTCAAACGTTGTTGCTCCATTTTTGGGATGCCTCATCTGTTGTAGATTTTGGTTTGCAGGAATGAAGCATGAAATTGCATGCTCCCACAGCTTCCCCTACTGTTAGAAAGATCCATTCTTGTCCTAATGTCTCAATAAATTTGGACTTGTTCAACTTTTTCATCACCTCTGCTCCTGGATTTGCCAACACAAGCTGCATTGCCACAAAAAAAAAAAAAAAAAAAAACCACCATATGTTACACAAGTTTAACTTCTATACACTGACTGGCCATAAAAAGCAGGATTAGTAATCTGAAAAATAAGGCAAGTTACCTGCTATAATAAGTTATAAAACACTGATCGTTGGAATTTTTTTTACAGTACTTTTAGTGTATGTAATTTAAATCCTATCTTATAGATGTACTTTATGGTGCAGTCTGTCTTTATAACTTGGAATGACAACAACAATAACATACCCAGCATAATTTGGGGAGGGTAATATGTACGCAGACCTTATCCCTACCTTGCCTGTAAAGGTAGAGAGGCTATTTTTTGGATACCCTCGGCCCAAGGACAAAATGAAAAGGAGCAGTATCAACTAGCAGTAACATCAGTGATATAGTGAAATTGTTTCGAAGAAAGAAATTGGAAAACAAGAGCCCAACCTTGTAATCTCTTCTATCAAGATTTTTCTTGACTTCTTCAAGCATGCTAATTCCACTTGTATCGATATTTCCCACAGCTGCCAATCAAAGAATTTTAGCTGTCAATGCTCAAACTCAGTCTTATATGTTCTTGTGCTACGTTTAAATGTTTTTATTGTTATTTTCAAAAAATAAACTGAGTGATGAAAGAAATTATAGAGACTGCATAAATTAACTAACCTCCCATATCAAGTATAACATACTGCAATGTTGTTTCTCCTGAAGATTTTAACTTGTCTTCCTCTTCGTCAATCCACCTTGAGATCCTATAACAAGAATTGAGTTAACCATAATTAGTCGAGGTGTCTGCAAACTGATATAGACACTACAGTTATCAAAATACTAATTACCGTTCTCTTAAATAGCTAGAATTAGCGAAGTAAATAGGGGCTCCAATGTCAAGAATGAGAACGCCTGGAACGTTGTTTGTATTTGGGTAATGCTCAACATTTCTGTATATCATAGAATCTGGGATATTACCAAGTACTAACGTCCTTGGCCTTGCTATAAAAAGTAACACCCTTAGCAACGATAATCCTACCTGCATTTCCATTAAACAACATTTTTATAAGTCAAACCATATAATTATCGGTCAAATTTGATACTGTAATTTTTTTTTACACTGTTAGTGCATAGAACATAAGGGATACTTACGGCTAAGACTAAGCCAATCTCAATGTTGGCAAAGACAACGCCAATGTAAGCACTGATGCAGACCAAGAAGTCGAATTTGTCGACATGCCAGAGATGAATGGCTGCATTATAATCAATGAGGCCGAGCATGGCGGAGATGATAATGGAGGACAGGACGACGAGGGGAGTGAAGTGGAACAATGGCGTTAGCAACAACAATGTCACCATCACTGCCAACGCCATGACAATGTTTGATACTGCAGTTTTGCATCCTGCGTTAAAGTTCACTGCTGATCGCGAGAATGGCCCTGCAGTATAAATAATTTTTACACTATCAGTATATTTTTACTTCTTATTATAGGTTAACTGTCTTATTTTTCAAGTTTCTAATGCCACATATTGTGGACAGTTGTATGTAATTATTTTTTAGGTAATGTAGTAGTGTTAGTCTTTTCGAAAACACTGACCTATTCACATTTGCTCTTTTAAAACTTATTTGACTAAACTACTCCATAAATTTACGTTTAATGTAATGTTAATTTGCTAAAAACTTGAAATGTCCTTATTGTCAATTCCTCATTCTTTCTTATTTTCATTTTTTTTTTATCGACAAGGAATTATCAATAACATAATACCCCTTTATTTACACATAATACGACTCAAACTCGTTACACTTTGTTGAAAATATATGCATTTCATCAACCTAGCCAACCCCACTCTTTTCTTACCTTCCACCCCTCCATTTTTTAGTATTTTCCTTCCCATATAATATAGTATAATTACGTTTCCTCTTTTCCAGTCTCTATCCCATTAATTTTAAGCTTTTCTTTCTCTCTTTCTCTCTTTTTTTTTTTTGCTTTTTCTTTTTCTTCTTTTATTGTTAGTAGGTATGCGGAGACATACAATCACGTGGTATGGGCCCAAATGGGAAATGAGAGTAATCCACATCAACTTTCGGCCCATAAAGGAAATAAAAGAGAAAAGAGAAATAATAACCAAGTCAAATATGATATACTATAGTAGTATGTAGGAACGTACCAGTAGTGAGGTAGCAGGAGGTGCAGGAGCCAACAATATTCATCATTCCAAAAGCAATCATCTCTTTGTTTCCATCTATATGGTAATTCTTGAACATTGCAAAACTTCTCCCTACTGCTATTCCTTCCTGTCCATATCAATAAATTAAGGATTTAATTTTAGTGCAGTGTGTTATAGAGAGTTTCAAATCCACTAAAAAAATTCTTTGCCACATAATGCAATTATAAGTATACGAAATACACTTATTGTCTATAATCTTGTAAGTTTACAGTGTCATTGAAAGTTGCCTTCAAAGTTCATACACAATTTTATAGAATTTTGATTCATACATGTGACAAGGAGTTATGTACACTGATATTGTATAAAATGTTATACTATCATTGCAATTTTACTAATCTATATATCTATAAAAGAGGGGATAGAAGAGATGACTTGGCACTTCTCTAAAGCCAAGAATCATATTTATTTATTTTCTCAAATTTTTGGGGCCTTTTCATACTTTCTCAATTTTTACTTTATTTATTTTGCTTTAAAAAGCCCAAAAGTCGTGTCTCTTCATGTCAATTAATAAAAGAAACTGTCAAATGAATGGATGTTACCGTTTCAGCCATCCATATTCCTCATTTATGGAGCCTCGCAATCACTGCAGTTTATAAATAACAAATATAGTTGTGCAACAATTCAAAATGTGTAAAAAGAAATTGTCTTTTACTAAAGGTTACACATCACGTCAGATCGATATACACATGCTTCCAACAATGGCTTCTCAGCCAAGTTTATTCCCTTATCCTCAGTCTACTCATATTACTTCTCCACTTCTCCTTTCCATTAAAAGATGTACGTTGGCTTGATTCCCAAAAGGAGAAACAAAGCAACTACTTTAGTGCTGGAAGAAACAGAAACTCATTGAGATGGGAAGAATTTCAAAGTGGTGCTTTTGAAGAATGGAAATAACGTAACGCCCAGCAGAGCATGAACGTAAAGAATATGGTTTGGAAAATGAGCTTTCACATTCCTACTTTAAATGGTTGCATGAAAATAAAGTTTTCAAATTTTCTCTTAATATGGTTCTTCTTTTTGGCTTCTTTCTTTCCATCTAAATTTCTCGGATATGGACTTACTCTATCTTTTTAAGGGACTCTTTAATCTTTGATCTCTACAAAAGTTCAGTTTTTCAAAGCACACTCATAATTATATTACATAATGATTCTTACGTTATTTATATTTATATATTCTTGTAAGGGAATGACACTAATATCTGTAGTGAGTATTTTTATATATAATATGATTTTCTTGAAAATGAAGTTAATTTCAGTGAGCAATTCTGCTTTATTGCAGTTGTATTTTGAAACGTATAATAAATGCATACAACTTACTTGTGTATTACTATATAATTATGAAGGTTTTGTGCTTCGTATGCCTCATTACAAAGTAAAAATGAGGTTATAGTATTTAAAAAAAAGAGTTCATTCAGAGATATGCAGTGATACGAACATTTGTATACTTTATTTCTTTTTTATTTCTTTTCCATATCAATTTTCTATATATGTATGTTTTCTTCTGTCCAAAAGGAAGAGTGAAATGATTGTAATAATGACAATAGGTGGCAATTAAAATTGCCCCAAAAATTTTTGCTGAATATATTCGAAAATGAAATGATTGCATTTATGATTGTTCGGAGGAGCTATTTCAGGAAAAAAGAGAATCTATTATTGTTTCGCAGAAAATTAAGAGGAAGCAAAAGAGGAATTGACTTGATTATTTTACAAAAAGTAACATTTTCAAAAGTTCTAGATGAAGTAGTGGTTAGTGGGTGAAAATGTAGAAAAGAACAAAAAGAGGGAAGAAATGAACAAGAAAGGAAGGAAGAGAGAACAAGGAAATAAAGAACAATGGAGAAACCTTTCGCAAAATAATATTCGACTCTCTAATTAAGGATTTAAACAATACATATATCAAATGAGTAGAAGAAAAATTATTTCGCCAAGATATATTTATCTAGATAAATATATATGTATATTAAACAACAAAGTAAACTAACCATTGTACAATTTAAATAATTAACCGCAGTTCTAAAAAGTAAAATATTATAAACTAAGAAAAAATATTTGAAAAACATCTGCGTCGTGCACACACACGTGTGTGTATATATATAAAATCAACCTTGAGGATGATTCTTTGTAATTTTTGCTCTAGGGGTTACCTCAAGAGTAGACCATGACTTCCTAAATTATATTTATCTATTTTTGGTTGTTTATTTGATCAGATTGAATTTAGTTTTATTATAAAATCACAAAATTTATTATAGTTCTTTTATATAATCGCGCGAAGCGCGGCCAAATTCTCTAGTGATTTATATATCGTCGCCAAAGAAGTCCCAATAAGCATCCAATTATGATATAGTTACAAATTAATGACTTTCTCCGTTCAATTTTATTAGTTGTCCACTTTTAACGTTGTACTTTCTTTAAGAAAAAAATAATTAAAATATGTGTTCTACTATTTTACCTATAATAATTATAGCATTTCAAAAAATCTGGAAAAATAATTTGGGGAATGAGCAGTTAATGATATGAAAAGTAAAGAGCAACCCAGTGCACTAAATTCTCGTATGCGCGGGGTCCGGGTAAGGCCCGGAACACAAGGGTCTATCGTACCAACTTTACCCTACATTTCTGCAAGAAGCTATTTTCGCGGCTCGAACCCGTGACCTCCTAATCACATTGAAAAAAAAGATTGTCTTTCTCTTTCTTTGCTAAACGGACAAGTAAAAATGAAATTATACTTTATAGTGGATAAGTAAAAATGAAGGGACGAAGAAATAAATATAAGTTCTGTACTCTAATATTGTATTCAAAGCGGTGAACATTATCAAGATCCGTCCATGCACACATGTTTTGTATGCTTGTTCTTGAAATTGTAAAAAAAAAGAACATTAGCTAGAGAAAAGTAATGCAAGTAGCAGGAATTGCAGCAGAAAGAGGACAAAGGTTGAGATTGGAAAGCAGATCGAGTGCTTACAGCAAGAGAAATGACACCCGTGACTATTCCTGTTTTGATAGCAGTTGTCATATAGGCCG
Organism: Nicotiana tabacum; assembly: GCF_000715075.1. Lineage (NCBI taxonomy): Eukaryota > Viridiplantae > Streptophyta > Magnoliopsida > Solanales > Solanaceae > Nicotiana > Nicotiana tabacum. Next base: position 29,122,438 of record NC_134087.1, on the reverse strand, counting down.
ACCCAAATGACAGATCCATTATTGACGGAGGATTTAACCCTTTCTTCAGCTCCCCTATCTGTTCCAATTTTTCATTCACATAATTATAAGAATCCAATGATTGATGGATAATATAAAGCATCCACAATTATCACAACAATCTCTCCTAAGATACAACCATCTTCTGCATACGACTTTACTTATGTGTACTAAAGGGCAATCCGGTGCACAAAGTAATCACGCGTTCTCGCAAGGTTCGGGAAAGGGCCGCATCTTAATGGGTTATTGATGCAGACAATCTACTCTGATATAAATATTAATGAATGATTTTATAATTCGAACCCGTGATCTATAGGTCATACGCGCACTGACAGTGTAAGAAAAATTATGCGCTAAACTTAGCTTGTTGAGTATGCATGTGACATGCTTTATGTTTTGAGGTTACAAATCTAAGTTGTTATGGATAGTTGCCTATAGTTATTTTTGTAGTAATTAAATGCGGTGAAAATTCTTTTATACTGTGTAGGTCTAAACTATTCACAAAAGTCTTGTTATGCTAAAGTTCTCATAGCACTACTACTTTTTTTTCCGTGACCGACAAAGTACGTATAACACAAATAAAAACTTTTTTTCATTTCACCTTCGTTGTCTTGTTTGTCTTTAAGTGTCAACTTGACCCAAATTTTATTAAGACAAATGAAGCTATCAATCAAAAGTGTCTCTTTAAAATTCACCAATAAGGAATATGAACAGCTAATAAACGTAGAATATCATGGATAACCAATTTTGGCACTAGTAGGTTGTTTGTCCCTGTCTGGTGACGTTGTTATTTGTTCCATACTTTTTATTGATGGTGCTGATATATTCTTTTTTCGTCTTCTTGAGCCGAGTGTCTTTCGGAATAGCCTCTCTACCTCATAGCGGTAGGGTAAAGTCTGCGTACACACTATACTCCCCAGACCTTATTAGTGAGATTTTACTGGACCGTTATTGTTGCCGTTGTTTGCCCAAACAAACATCTAGGGTACTTAAACCGCAAGTTACTAGATAGGAGTATATAGTATGTCTAAAAAGAGAATTCAATGGGTAGAAATATGAGATTGTTGGAGCTAGGTAGGATTTATGTTCTTATACTGTAGTAAACTAGTAGGAGTAATTCAGAAGTTGAATGAAGTCCTTGAATTTAAGAGCTTAAGCTAACACGCGAATTTAACTTCTATATTAGTAAGATGAAAAATAAGACAGTTTACTTGCTATAATAGATTAAATTTACTATTAATGAATTTTTTTCTTACCACTGCAACACCGTGTTTTTCAGCGTGGGTGAGATAAACAAGAATAGTTCCCAATATGACGGACGTCAATGGCGCCATTGCTGAAATCCAAAACAGCTTCGGTCTCTTTTGGCTCTGCATGCATGCATATATTAGCAACTTTTTTAAACTACACTCTCTCTATTCTTTCTATAAAAGTTGTAGAATACTACTAGTAGTTTTCTATTAACAAAATATAAAAGTTAATTTTCTTTTCTCACGAGAAAAATATATAAATTTTCCCTCTGACGAGCAGAAATGGAGCTAGCTTATTCTCGTAGGATGGGCCGGACCCAATCACTTTTACTTAAATATTATATTTATATTAGAATTTTTTTAAATAAGTATAAATATCTAATTACGAACTCAGTAATAATATCGATTATGTGATAAATCCATAATTCATAAACTTTAAATAGAAGACATTGCTTTAATTTGTTGGCATTTTCGGAGTGGGGTAGGTTAAATCGAGGAGCAAAGTCAATATCAGTCCATAATAATTTCGAAAGAGTAAGAAATTAACAAAAGTTGAGGTTAGGTATGAAATTATTTGAGGAAAGATAGGAAAGCTTAATTGAGCATTATAAGTCTAAAGGGTATCCACTTTTGATAGTAGACTGCTTTTGACTTGTGGATACTATTCGCATTTCAAAAGGTCAAAGTCAGTGTGTATACTTACAAAAAATTTTGCCATCATCAGGTAGAAAAGGAAACAAAATCCTAGCACCGCACTTTCCCATCGCCACTGCAGTTATTTTAACCAATTAACCATCATTAGAGTATATTTAAAGAAAGTAACAAATATAAGTACTCGGAGTAATAAACAAACAAATAAATCAAAAGGGATAAAAGTGTGTAACTAAATCCAAAAATTTTACTCTTCAATAATAACTTTAGTTCAACTCAATCTCATGATTTGTACACTATACAAGTTTTTTCCACGGGCTAAAAAGGGGTGGAGAAAACGAAACGAACCAAAAAAGTAAAATGTAAAAAAATAAAATAATAATAAAGTTTAGCATCAGAAAGTTACTATTACAAACAAAAAAAACATTTCTCTTCAAACTTTAACCGAAAAAGGAACAAATTAAGAATCAATCAGTAACTGAAAAATATTTACCATCTATTCTGTCGAAAAGAATGGGAGCTTTCACTAGATTTAAATTTATTTATACTATATGTATAGTTTTACTAGCTATAACAGGTTACTTAAGGTGTTACTATAATTTATGTAGGTTAACAAAGCATACTTGTTACAGAATATTATTTAATAGATTTTCAAGTAACTTGATAGAGTAAAAAAAAAAATTACCTGGTGAATTTGGGTAAAGACAGAACGCAAGACAGAGACAACATCTGTAGCATGTGTAAAATGTTCAAGACCAAGTATTCCCTTTAGCTGCTGTAGTATCACCACTGTAGCTGCTCCTCCCATAAATCCTACTATGGTTGCATGTGATAGAAAATCCACAATAAATCCCAGCCTACAAAATTAATTAACCATAAATTAATTAAGCTCAAACTGAGACAGCCCGGTGTAAAAGCCATTCCGCGTTCATGCCGGATTCGGGAAAAGGCCGCATTCCAAGGAGTGTGACGTAGACAGCTTACCCTAAAGTAATGCACTGCTGCTTGCTTCTTCGGCTCAAACTATTTTAGTATAAGCGATATTGTAAACTAAGAACGTACTAACAAGAAATAGAGACAATGACCTGAAAAATCCAAGAGCTAATTCAAATAGTCCAGCGAAGAATGTGGCAGTAAACGCAAGATGAAGATACAGTGCTGGATTCTCAGTTGCATTTACTTCATTTCCTATCATAGAAGCCATTAGAAGCGATCCAACAGCAACTGTGCCCACTGCCAAATCTCTTGAACTGCCCATTATTGCATAAACTAAAGGTGGAACAAAGCTTGAATCTGCAAAACACAAAAATAGCGAATCCAGGATTTAAATTAGATGAATTCAACCTTTAGATTCTTATTATTAAACATATTTCATTTTTGAAATTTTACGTTCAAACTTCAATATCTTTTTAAATTTTAGTGTTTTTCACTTTAGTTAACGGTGCAGTTGCTTGAGCTGAGGGTCTACGGGAAACAACCTCACTACCTTCAAGCTAGAGGTAAGGTCACGCCACCTTCCCCAGACCCCACTTGCAGGACTATATTGGGTTTCTTGTTGTTGTTAACGGTGCAGTTGCTTGAGCCAAAAGTCTATGGGAAACAACCTCACTACCTTCAAGCTAAGGGTAAGGTCTACGTATATGCTACCCTCCCCAGACCCCACTTGTGAACTATACTTGGTTTCTTGTTGTTGTTAACGGTGCAGTTGAACCCGTTAACTATATATATGCAACATCGGCTACTGCAAAAACTACTAAAGATATGAGTTGCTGTGTTTAAGGTTTTGAACTGTGTATATACACATCATTTGTTTTAGATGAAATGATCGCATGTACACTTCAACATGATATGAGAGTTGACTGAATAAATTATCAAGACTTACATAGTCCAAGAATAGGTGGCAAGTTGGCAAGTTTTGCATAGCTTATTCCCTGAGGAATAGCAAGACTAGCTATGGTAATTCCAGCAATAAGATCAGATTTGAAGAACCCAAAATTGTAACGAGAACCCCATTCAAAAATTGGGAAGAAATACTGAAGACCAAGTATGAATTTTCGAAGGGGTGTTTGGTTCTTGAATTGCCTAAGGGGATCATCTGGAAATAAAGTTTCCTTCACTGTATTCTTTAGTGACTTGAAAAAAGGTTGTGGTGGTGGGATTTCCACTCTATGTATGCCTGTCCCTGCGCTTTCTCCATTCATTATTGATGGGTACTCATAATCTGCATTACCCATTCTGATAATATATAGTCTACTTTTATTTGTAGGATAGTATTTTTTTCTACTCAAAATCAAGAATCTGACGCAGAGATTATATATCCTGTGGATAAAGACTTCTGAAAACTCTGAAGGTAAAGCTTTGAAAGAAGGAATATTGGTTGGGCTGGCTTGGACTGAAGGTGGGGTGCTTTATATAGGAGTATGTAGAAGGAGTGTTCGACACTTTTTTGAGTGCGGTGGAGGGGTAACGGGGACCAATTACATTCTTGATTGATTTCTATCATTATCTATCTTTATATAAATTAAAAAGTTATAGTATATAGTTGCTTCTGCTATCATTATAGTTTTACATGTGAAAGTATGTTAATATTTATTCCTATCATAGATTAATCCTTATTGTAGGAACTTGTAATTTTTGTATGTGTTAGAGTTCTTGGGATTAATGGTATACAAACTTTTCACGTCATTAAGTTGTTGACCTACAATAACATAACGAGTTCGATCTGGGCAAGGGCATCTCGATATACAAAGTATTTTGTGTTCACGTATGGTTTGGGAACATGCCGCATCTACAAGGAGTGTAATGTAGATAAATTACCCTAACACAAGTATTAGGACTGCTTCTACGGTTCGAACTCAAGACCGTAGGGCACATGGAAATAATTTTGTTGTTGCTCCGAGGCTTTCCTTTTGGTATCCTGACAAATTTTTACCTACTATTTCCCATGAAATTTAATTAATAGCGTAAAATATTCTCTAGATTGTTAATGTATTTAACATATGATCCTAACCTTAGAAGTGATCTGGTATAAATAAATTATACTACATTATAGTGCATACTCATAATTGAACTCTTTTTCTATTTAAAATTAACTACCACAAAGTCGGTGTTCAAACTTTACCAGCTGTTTTTTCCCTCGTCTCCCTCTTTAACACCAGGAAGCAAAGTGCTGATAGACCACGCATTTTTAAAAAAAAATATTTAATGATGTGGGCTTTAGCTATAAGCTTGAATTCTAATATACTCTCAGCTTGACATTTGGTTATTACATCATTGGCTGGGTTTTTTTTTTTTTTTTTTTTTTTATTATTGTAGATATTTTTTCCTTTTAACGGACCATGATCATATATTTCAGTTCAGCGTGTTTATGATGTTGGGCAGGATCTTTTTACATAATTAATCAGGTGATACATTTAATTGAACCTGTACCTGACTAAATAAAAGATTCTTTTTTAAATTCCGGATTCAATAGCACCATTTTGTTTTCAGCACATGGTGATATTTCTGGAAAAGAGGGCAGCCACGGACTCTAAGTTTGACTCCAAGAATTCAAACTACAAAAAGTTCCACCTTTAGCATAGTTTGTGGGATCAAGTGTTGTTCCTATTAATTAAGATCCTAATCGAGTTTAACTTTTATACACGGCCAGGATAAAAGTATTTTAGTATTATCATTTATCATGTTATTTGAAAAGTAATTATAGGTAATAATTTATAATAAGTAAAATTTGTAATATAAAAAATAAATGTAAATAACTTTCTATAACACTATTACTAAATAGTGTAGTGAGATGGATAAGATCCAACTTAATTCTTAACTAAAATTTTTAGATCCTGAGTCCTTGGAATAGGTAAACTCTTGGTTGGGAATGTGCTTCCTTCTTTAATTGATTCCTATGTGATGCGAGTCCAAATTAGCAGGACCAATGTGTTTCTTATACTTGATGGTTAGACAAAAGAAAAACAACCTAATTCTATGTATATAGTAGGTTAAATTACACTAATAACAAAAGAAAAAAAAATATCTATGTGTAGTTTAATGCCCCTAAAGACTAAGAACAAACGAGCCTAATCCTGATTACGCACCAACTAATCACGACAGATCAAACTACCACTAGCTATCTATACGAAAAAGGCAAAGTTGGGTAACTCAATAAGTATCTAGTTCAAAGCGACCAATAGTAACTAGTAAGATGGAAATTCCTTAAATAGTTAGTTTGTAAACCACGCCAATTGTTGCACACGGGTCAATTAATTTTAGGGAAATGAAAGAGAAAAAGATAATAGTGACTAACGTAGAAAATATCGATCATATCCACTTGTATTACCAAAATCAATTCAAAATTCTTTTCGTAGAACTTATAGTTGTGATTGCCAATTTCTCCATTGACCTCACCGTTATATATACCAACACGTTTTCATGCAAATACCTGCAATGCACATAACATGAATCATTGCCAGCATGTAGCGGTGGAGCCGAAATTTTAACTAAGAGAATCAAAATATAAATAAACACACAAGAAAATTAAGGGGAATCAACGTATAGTATATACATATAAAATTAAGAATTTAACATATTTATACGGTATAATTTTCCAATGAAGGAGTATCAATTGACTCCCCTTGCTAATGAGTGGCTCCGCCACTGCCACTGCCACCGTGATACGTTATAAACCATGACTTTCTGTAAATGGTACAGGGGGTTGATAATCCCAACATACAATTTTTCAACAATCATGTCATAGTAAATTAAACCACACGTCTGGCTCTAATATTGTTCCAAGTAATAAGTAGGGATGGCAATGAGCGGTGCCGGTGCCGGGGCGAGGTAGTGTAGGTTTAAACACATGCGGAACGGCGCGAATTTAAACATATGCGGTTGCGGGACGGGGCGGGTCAAAAGAAAAAAATTTAAAATTTATGCGGGTGCGGTGCAGGTTTAAAAACTTCATCAAAGAAGGAAACTTAATTTTTTTAACTTTCTGAAAATGAAATTGACTCCACATGATATATTGAAACAAAATAAAGTTTCATATCGTTTGAACTTTAATTTTGAACCTAGTACTTGCACGTCAAGTTTTTATTCCTTTATGACAAGTTTTGATAATGTTACTATTAATCAATTATAAATCTATTTTATTAATCAAAGTGTTATCATGTATTTTGCTCAAAGACAAGAGTTGTGACTACTGATTAACAAAAAGAAAAATATCTATTAATTTATCTTGGCATAAATTTTTTGTATTTCTAACAAAAGCTTGAATAGGATAAATTAACGTAAATATTTTTATCAAATATAAAAAGTTAAAAAAAAAGAGGTATTATGATATCAAAGATTTTTGTTAAGTACTTCTATTGCATATGTGCAAGATTTAATTCTCTTAAGTATGTTATCTTCTTCTTTCCATAATTGAGTCTTTCGTAATCTTTAGAATTAAAAATATTTACGAGTACATATAGTAAAGTATAAAAACAAAATTCAGCTAAAAGATTAAAAACAATAATTAAAACTAACAAATTGAAAAAAAAAATAGCTTCTTATGCGGAGCGGTTAGACACACGTGTGGATGCGAGGCTGGTGAATGCGGGTGCAATGGCTATGCAGGTGGGGACGAGGTAGGGCGGATTGAAATTTTGTGGGTTAAGAGAAAATCCGACCCACACCGCTGACCATCCCTACAAGTAAGGCTTTTGCCTTAAGACCCCAAATTTTCGGGAGCCCTATTTTTTAGAAATAATAGATTTATAGATATTTAAAAAGTAATATTTAGTACTTTTCATACATAAGTAAAGTTTTTCTATCACAATTGCCTCAGATTAACAATGTCTCAAGACTGATTAAATGAGTTGGCTATATTATCAATTAAAAAAGAATTATTACAGGAAAATGATTATAAAAAAATTATTAACAACTTTGCATCTCGAAAAAAAAAATCAACTTCAAATACAAATATATATCATAACTTTCTTTTAAAATTTCGCCCTCACATTAAACTTTGGCTTTAGGCCACATATGTGTTTGAGCCGCCCCTAGTAAACCATGCGGATTAGAACTTTAAATTTGACATAATAATATAACAACAATAACTACTACTACATATCCGGTTGATTTCACAAGTTAGGTCTGGAGATGATGGGTGTACGCTGATCTTATCCCTGCTTTGCATAAGGAAAAGAAATTGTTTCAATGTGACACAATAATGTAGCAGCGAAATAACCTGAAGGATTTGCTTTCGAAGGTAAACGGGACACAAAGGCATGTGTCATGACCCAAAACCCAACTTGTCGTGATGGCGCCTATGGTGGTATTGGGCAAGCCGTCATTTACGAATAACTCTAACACTTTTAACAAAAATGGATTTAAAGAAGTTTAAATAGAAACTTCTCATAAACAGGATAGAAAAATCCAAAATACAACGCGGAAAACTCCCAAATCGGGCTGTTACAGAATATATGAGCATCTAATATCACAAGCCTGGAATACACTATCTATGATAGTCCTACACTAAATACAATAAAAGGAAAGATAGGGAAGGAGAAACAAGGTCTGCGAACACACGACAACTACCTAGGAATCTCCCAGAAGACCAACTGTGCGAAGAAATCAACACTCACCGTATCCGAAAATACCTGGATTTGCACATGAAGTGAAAGGTGTAGTGATAACTAGGGATTATGATGCATTTTACACTCCTTCTTACTTGAGTTTTGATTAGAATTGAGTACAAAATAGTCCCAAAGGCTCACAAGTTGTGCTTGATTGCAGGTTTGATCAACAAGGTGACAAGGTGTAAAAAACAGCTCAAAAAGGAGTAAAACTTGCACAAGTACCAAGACAAGACCAAGCTTAGTCAAATAGGACCAGTGCGGCCGCACACCATTCTGTGCGATCCGCAAAGATGAAGTTCAGAGACTATGCTTTTCAGGTTACCAGGCAATGCGACCGCAAAGGGTTTTATGCGGTTCGTATTGGGTTCATTGCGGCCGCACTCGATTTCGTGCGGTCCGCATTGCGCACGATCAGAGAGTTGCTAGTTTGGATGCTGAAGCCCAATACGGTCTGCGGTCTATTTTGTGCAGACCGCAATAGGATCTACCGTGGCCGCACTCGACTTTGTGCGGTCCGCAAAGCCCGAGTTTAGAGAGCAGATGATTGAAGCCCAGAGCCTTAGTGCGGCCGCACTGCATTTCGTACGGTCCGTACTAGCCCCGCAGAGGTATTTTTGTCCATAATTTTTAGCTTAGTATAAATAGCTTCTTTTTCCATTTTTAGGTCATGAGATAATTTTATACGTAGAGCTGCGCTCGTGACTGCTTCTCTTTTACCATTTTGAGTAATTTTAGCTTAATTTCAATATTGAATCTTCAAGTTTTAATTAGCAATTAATTACTATGAGTTTTTCTTCGTCTATTGCTTTGTTTTTTTCTCTAATTATGAGTAGCTAAACCCATTATCTAGGGTTGTGGCTCAATCCTAGTGTGAGTAATTGATGGGTCTTGTGTTTTGATGCTTGATTGTCTATGGGTGTTTGATATTTGGGCTAATTTAGGGTTTTAATGTTGAATTAGTGGTTGCAAACACTAGTTTATGCCTAGTAGACTTTGGCTCTTCTTGAGAAAGAGAGCCTAAGTCCATGAAATTAGTCCAACAAGGAATTGGGGCGTATTCAAGAGATTGATTGCCCCAATTAAAGGGTTAAACCTAGAGATAGTAATACCCAACTTGAACCTTGATTGCTCGCACAAATTTGCATATCCAATTGGTCTTGAGAAAGTCAATTCGGGCAAAATCACTCGAACTACTAAGAGGTATAGAGTGAGTAGAATCGTGCAATGGTTATATCATACTCCCCAAATGTGTCAATCTAGCTTTAGACTCAAGAATCCGTTAATTGATCACCTAGGAGAAAGTCATTACCCTAGTGCCTTTTATCTAATTGAACAACTTACAATAGTTTAATCTTAGCTTTACTTGGTCTAATTTAGCATTGTATTATTATAAAATTAGAATTAAATTCAAAATCAAAAATGTTTAGAAGTACAATTAGGAACAAATACACAACTCCATTTTAGATAGAAACTCAACTCCAATATCTAGCTCCCTGTGGAAATTGATCCCGACCTTAATCGGGTAAAAGCTGTTTTGACCTCTCTCGCTACTCTATAGTAGTGCAGGGTTGGCTGCGATCACTTTTTGGTGCCGTTGCCGGGGAGCTAACAGTTTTGGCTATCTATCTAAATAGTTTTGTGTATTATTCTTCTTTCCTTCTACGTTACTAATTTATTTGTGTCACAACTTCAGCTACAAAATGGCAGTAAATGCTAATGACCCTCTTGGAAATGTGATTGCGGGGGAGGAGGTAGATGATGTCAGAGATGATGAGGTGCATATTGTACCTCAAGGACAACATAGAGGCCGCCAAGCCAATACTAATTCCAATGACAATATTCTAGACCCTCCTCTGCCACATCCAAGAGTGGCTCCTAGAGTGCTTCTGAACCAAGGCTATGCAAGTGCTATTGTCCCATCCCAAATCCGGGCGAGCAATTTTCAAATGACTAATATGATGCTGACATTGCTGGAGCAGTGTGGGTATTTCACGGGCGTTGCCAATCAAAATGCTTACAAACATCTCAAGGGGTTCGTGTATACCTATTGGGGGAGCAAGCAAACTAATGTGTCCGAGGATGCACTTCGGTTAAGACTCTTCCCATTCTCACTTCGAGGGAAGGCATTGGATTGGCTCGAGCGACTTCCCAACCATTCCATCACTACTTGGGATGAATTGGCGGACAAGTTCATTGCAAAAAATTTCTCACCAGGGCATATGGCAGCATTGAGAGATGAGATCTTGGCTTTCAAGCAGGAACCCACCGAACCTTTGCATGAGATTTGGGAGCGTTATAGAACAATGGTGAAGGAATGCCCCAACAATGATATGACTGAGCCGATGATCCAACAGACCTTCTACCGGAGCATTAATACAACAAACCAGTGCATAGTGAACCAATTTGCTGGGGGCAACTTTATGAAGTTTTCTTATGATGAGGCTTGTGAAATTCTTGACGAGATGGCTGACACTTCTTCCGCTTGGCAAAGTAGAGCCAAAGTGCCCCAGGGTGACCCTACGATAACTTATTTGCACAAGGAGTTATATGATCATGGGCAGGCTATAACCGAGTTGACAACTACTCTGAACCAACTAGCAAAGGCACAGTTGCAATAAGTTCAAAATCCTTGCCAAGTGAATGCTGTGGTGGGTGTCAACATGCTAGTCAACAAAAGAAGATAAAGAGGTCAACAGAATCAAGAGAATTCAGAGCAGTTTGACAATGATTATGGTGGATTTCAAGATGATGGTTATGATGGACAAAATGAAGAGGTGCAATATGTGAAAAATTATCAAGGCCAAAGGGGCAATCCTTCCAACCAACAACAATGGAGACCCCAAGGTAATTGAGGAAATCAACAACAATAAAGCAATGGTAATTGGGGGAAAACAACCAAAACTCCACCTGGGGGAATCAGAACAACAATCAAAACAATCAGGGCAATTGGAATGGGAACAATAACAACTAGGGTGGTAACAACAATCAAGGTGGGTGGAGTAATGTAAACCAAGGAAACCGGGGGCAAGACGTTCAAATGCCCCCAATGTACCAACAACCGAACAATCCGCCCCCATTTCCATCCCAAGGTCCTATTTCTTCCAATAATAACATGGGGAGAATTGAAATAATGTTTGAACAGATGATGAAAAAGAGTGCAGATTCCAATAATCAGTTGTCTTCCCACAACATTTCCATTAGAAATTTGGAGGTTCAGTTAGGCCAAATCTCTCAGTCCTTGAATACTCGTCCTAAGGGTGCTCTACCAAGTGATATAGTAGTAAACCCGAAGGGTGGGAACAATCATGTTACGGCGGCAACTACAAGGAGTGGACGAGGCGGTGATGTGAATACCTCCAAACAAAAGCGAATTTTGAGTGATAATGTTTGAGTTGTAAGAAGATGAAGTTCCTTTGGTAGTTGAAAATCTGATTGATGATAATGTGAATGAAGAAGTGAGGATTGATATTCAAGATGCTGAGATGGAAACTCAAAATGACGTGAACCCGTCTAGGGAACACGTAATAGACATGCCGGAGCCGGTTGTGCCTAAAGCCAAGGCTCATTTGCCAAGGCCACCTCTACCTTATCCTCAAAGGCTCGCGAAACAGAACAATGAGAATCCGTTTAAAAAATTCATTGACATGATGAAGAGCTTATTCATTAATGTGCCTTTGGTGGAGGCTCTTGAACAAATGCCGGGCTATGCTAAATTCATGAAGGACTTGGTGACAAAGAAGAGATCTATGGATTGTGAAACTATAAAGATGACCCACCAAGTTAGTGCAACAGTGCATTCAATGGCCCCAAAGATTGAAGATCCCGATGCTTTCACCATTCCTTGCACCATTGGGAGTGCGGACTTTGCTAAGGCTCTATATGATTTGGGGGCTAGTATCAACTTGATGCCCTACTCAGTTTTCAAGACTTTGGGTATTGGGCAACCAAGGCCGACGGATAGAACGATAAAGAGACCATTGGGTGTTATTGATAATGTGCTTGTCCGGATGGACAAATTTATCTTGCCAGCTGACTTTGTGATCTTAGATTGTGAGGTGGATTATAAATTTCCTATCATATTAGGGAGACCTTTCCTTGCTACTGGGAAGTCCTTAGTTGATGTTAAAGCAGGGGAACTCACTTTCCGGGTGGGTGATGAAAAAGTAGTCTTTTATGTGTGCAAGTCAATGAAGCATCCCAATAGATCCGAGGTGTGCTCTTTTGTGAACCTTGTCACGGCAGTGATAGTTGATGATACCAGTGCAATGATCAATGTGGAGGACCCTCTAGAGGCCATTTTGTTAAATCTTGATGTCAATGATGATGAGGGCCGAGTGGAGTGTGTGAATGCTTTACATGGGATGGGCTCTTACTCTTATGAGCCTAGAAAAAACCTTGAGAATAGGAAGACTCCACCAATAAAACCTTCAATTGAGGAGCTTCCAGTGTTGGAGTTGAAACCGTTGCCTCCACACCTCAGGTATGAGTTCTTAGGCCCTAGTTCTACTTTGCCAGTTATTTTTTCCTCTTGTCTTACTAACATGCATGTTGATGCTACATTGGCGGTGCTTTAAAAGCAGAAAAAGGCAATTGGATGGACTTTAGCTGATATTCAAGGGATTAGCCCCGCATTCTGTATGCACAAGCTTATTCTGGAAGATGATGCAAAGCCCTCCTTGGAACATTAATGGAGGTTGAACGAAGCAATGCAAGAAGTTGTGAAAAAGGAGGTAATCAAGTGGTTGGATGCCGGGGTTGTGTACCCCATCTTTGATAGCGCTTGGACTTCGCCGGTGCAATGTGTACCGAAGAAGGGTGGCATGACGTGGTTGCAAATTCACAAAATGAGTTGATTCCTACCAGAACCGTCATCGGTTGGAGGGTATGCATGGACTACTGCAAGTTGAATAAAGTGACCCGTAAGGATCACTTTCCATTGCCTTTTCTTGATCAAATGTTAGACTGACTTGCTGGGCGTGCCTTCTACTGTTTCTTGGATGGGTATTCTGGGTACAACCAAATCTTGATTGCTCCGGAAGATCAGGAGAAGACCATATTCACCTGTCTATATGACACCTTTCCTTTTCTCGGATTCCTTTTGGGTTGTGTAATGCACCAGCTACATTTCAGCAGTGTATGATGGCCATTTTCATCGATATGGTGAAAGACATTTTTGAGGTGTTCATGGATGACTTTAGTGTTGTGGGTGATTCATTTGATGAGTGGTTGAAGAATCTTGATAGAGTTTTGGATCGTTGTGAAGAAACCAATCTTGTTCTTAATAGGGAGAAATGCCACTTGATGGTGGAAGAGGGCATGATTCTTGGGCATAAAATTTCAAAGCATGGTATTGAGGTAGACAAAGCAAAAATTGATGTGATTTCAAGGCTCCCTCCCCTACCTCTGTCAAGGGAGTTAGAAGTTTTCTTGGGCATGCGGGATTCTACCGGAGATTTATCAAAGACTTTTCGAAGGTAGTGAACCCCTTATGCAAGTTATTGGAAAAAAGATGTCAAGTTCATGTTTGATGAAAAATGTATGCAAGCCTTTGAACTTCTCAAGCATAAGTTGACCACCACTCCTATCATTACCGCACCTAATTGGAGCTTGCCCTTTGAGCTCATGTGTGATGCGAGCGATGTTGTAGTTGGGGCGGTTTTGGGTCAAAGAGTGAACAAAATATTTCATCTGGTGTACTATTCGAGCAAGACAATGAATGATTCTCAAGTGAACTACACGGTGACTGAGAAAGAACTTTTGGCTATTGTGTTCGAAATGGAGAAATTTTGGCCGTATCTCATGGGTGCCAAGGTCATAATTCATACCGACTATGCCGCACTCCAGTACTTGATGACGAAGAAGGATTCCAAAGCTAGACTGATGCGATGGGTCTTGTTACTTCAAGAATTTGATTTGGAGATTGTGGACCGGAAGGGTAGTGAAAACCAAGTGGCGGACCACTTGTCCCGCTTGGAGGAGGAGGGGAGGCCTCGTGATGGCCTAAAGATCAATGATTTATTTCCCGACGAACAACTCCTTTCGGTGTCGATGAATAGGATGCCATGGTTTGTAGATGTTGCTAATTTCCTTATGACTGGTATAATCCCGTACTTGTTCAAGATTTGCATAGATGGTGTGATCCGAAGGTGTGTCCCGGAGGAAGAGAAATTGAGTATCTTGGAGGCTTGTCATTCCTCTCCCTATGGTGGCCATCATGGCGTGGCGAGGACGGCTTCCAAAGTTCTTAATTGCGGGTTTTATTGGCCAACTTTGTACAAAGATGCAAGTGAACTTGTGAAGAGGTGTGAAGAATGTCAAAGAGCGGGTGGAATTTTGAATAAAGATGAGATGCCTCTCAAGACCATTCTTGAGGTTGATATTTTTTATGTATGAGGCATTGACTTTATGGGACCGTTTGTTAGATCGTGTGGGAACGCATACATTCTTGTGGCGGTTGACTATGTTTCAAAGTGGGTTGAAGTCGTGGCTTTGCCCAACAATGAGGCTCGGAGTGTTGTTACATTTCTTAAGAAGAGCATTTTTACAAGGTTTGGCACTCCTTGTGCAATCATAAGTGATGGGGGGTCTCATTTTTGCAATAGAGCTTTTGACACTTTGCTTGCAAAGTATGGTGTCAACCACAAGGTTTCTACTCCCTATCATCCTCAAGAGAGTGGCCAAGTTGAAGTCTCAAACAGGGAAATCAAGAGCATATTGTCAAAGACGGTCAATGCAAATAGGACTGATTAGTCAAAGAAGTTGGATGATGCTCTATGGGCTTATAGAACTGCTTGCAAGACTTCAATTGGTATGCCTCTGTATTGGTTGGTGTTTGGAAAAGTTTTCCATCTACCGATTGAGTTAGAGCACAAAGCCATGTGGGCTTTGAGAAAGCTAAATCTTGAATGGCATGTGGCAGCAAATCTTCGTGTGGAGCAGCTTAATGAACTTGATGAATTTCGATTTCATGCCTACTCTAGTTCTTCCTTGTACAAGGACATGATGAAGTACCTTCATGATAAATATTCTCGTGGCAAGGAGTTCAAAGTGGGTGATTTGGTTCTCTTGTTCAACTCTCAGTTACGTCTATTTTCAGGAAAGCTTAAGTCCAAATGGAGTGGACCTTTTGAAGTGGTGTTTGTGACCCCATTTGGTGCACTTAATTTGAAGAACAAAAATGGGGAATTTTTCAGAGTAAATGGGCATAGGGTCAAGCACTACTTGGGAAAAATTGATGATAGCCACGTAGTGGCACTTCTTTATCTCAAATGATTTGATGGTAACCTACATCGCGTCGTGACGTTAAATTAGGTGCTTCTTGGGAGGCAACCCATGTGTTTCTCTTCTTGTTTTTCTTTGATTTTTATTGTAGTGTAGGATTTATTTTTGGACTGACTGGTTGTGAGATGTTGCAGGATTATGCTGATGTAGTGCAGGAAAAAGTTGGAAAATGACTACTCTCTGAAGATTGTCAATGCGGACCGCAATGCCATTTTGTACGGCCGCAAAGACCTTAGTGCGGGGGAAAGAAATCAATGCGGACCGCACTGATGAATTGACAAAGTGGAGGTTCTTGAAGTTTACCACTGTGGCCGCATTGTATTTTGTGCGGACCACAGTGGTTGTCTTGTCTGAGCCCTATGGTTTCGAGCACCGCGAACTGCGGTGCCATTTTGTGCGATCCCCGGTAGGTAGGTAAGATGGGCCCCAGGACCTTTTTCTATAAATAGGACCTGAGGCCCTCATTTTGAACTTTTCGAACCCTTTACTCTCAGAGCTTAAAAAATTCATTGTTCATCTCTCTATTGCACGTGATCAACCACTAAGGCTTAATCATCATCTCAGCATCTTACTTCTGGTACTTTAATCTCTTTTCAATTGTTTAATTTTATTATTTTCATTAAATTTTTGTTTTCTTAGTTCTTCTTCTCCCCTTCCCATTTTTCCTTCGATTCTATAGCTTAGGGTAGTTAAAATACGGTGTTAATTAGGAGTAGGTAGTTAAATGACTGAACCAACACTTAGGGACTCATTAATAGGTGTAAAATTGGACTAAAATTGATCAACACTTGAACCCTATGTTGGTGCTGCTATTTGGTGCTGCGGTGCCCCTGTGCGGTCCATAATGGTATTTTGTGCGGAATGCAGTGTCAAAGTCCTGTAAGCTGAACAATGGAGGATCGCGGCCGCATTGCATTTTATGCGGTCCGCGGTGTCTCAATGCGGACCGCAATGGCATTTTGTGCAGTCCGCGATGCATAGTTTCAGAGAGTAGGTAGTCTGAACCCCACCTCTGTGCGGACCACAATGGATTTTGTGCGGTCCGCAATGGCCTCTTTGCGGACGCACTACATTTTGTGTGATCCACACTCTGTAATAACTGAACTGTCTGCAACATATTTCTTTTACAACTTTGAATTTCATTGTGTATATTGAGACTAACAAAGCATGACTGATTTTGTTTGCAGACAATGGTAAAATTAAGAGTCAAGGGTGCTAAACAACCAGGAAGAGGAGAGTCCTCCCTGGGTGGAAAACAAAAGAAGATAAAGTTGACCCTACAAGCCCGTCAAAACATAAAGAACACAAGGAAAATCATTAAAGCTACAGACAGAGCAATTGATCAGTCGGGGAGTGAGTACGAGCCCTCCCGGGAGGCATCATCAGACTCCGTGCCAAAGTACATTGCTGACTGGCCGGAGAGAAATAGATTGAGAGATACACCTCCACCTTCCCCCACTACCCAAGCTTCAGTGCATGTATCTTCTGGGTCGTCTAAGGGCTCAGCTGCAGCTAGTGGGGATGAGTACTCCACCTCTCCTACAGCTTCATTATCCGGAGAAGGTGCAATACCAAAAGAAGGGGAAGAAGAAGAAGTGGGTGAGCCCCAAGTTGGTGGGGGTAGAGCGGACTAGGAACCTGGAGGCATGGGAGGACCGGTTCGTTAGTGAGATTGCCTACCACAAATTCAGATAGTGGTGGCCAGAAAAGAGGTTGATATTGGAGAGAAAAATTATTACCTGGGATATTTTGCCTCACAATCCAAATGTGCTAAGGCAATTCAGAGATAGAGCAGGTTGGGACTACTTTATCGACCAGGTGGATGACGCCAATGAGCACTCGGTGAAAGAATGCTACACTGACGTGGCCCACTTCAAAAAGGGTAACACGGTCACCAAAGTGTGTAACTTGAAAGTGAAGTTTGATGGCAAGACCATCAATGACCATTTGGGAATCACAGAGGAGGATGAGTCCCTATACACAGAAATGATGAAATTGGGTGAAGAAGCCCGTCCGTGGTTGGCGGAGTACTTGGCAATCCCAGGTACCACCCCTGATTGGCTGACTTTGGGGGTGAAGATATTGAGAAGGACATTGAAATTCGAGGCCAAGGGGTGAGAGACATTCGTGTGCAACAGACTAGACCCTACCACCCATGACAACTCACTCCCACTTCACCGGGTGATCTTAGTAGCATCCATCATGGCAGGGTACCCGATCAATGTCGGGAATATGATGTCCCGTGTCATTTCACCGGTGGTGAGTGAGGGAGACAGGTCCCACCCATTCCCCAACTTTCTGACAATGCACTTTGAGGATCTTGATGTGGAAAAGCACAAATACGATGTGAAGGTGAAGGCGAAGGCACCCTTCTCATGGTATAGCCTACAAGGTGATGACAACCCTAAGGGCAAGCATTCAAAAGGGAAATCCACTACTTCAACTGACCAGTCTAAAGAGCCAGTAGTGACTACTCCATAGCCTCCTTCCACTGCAACAGATATGGCCCCAAGTCCATCCACCTCCACAGATCCTGAGATACTATCCACCACTGCCTATCCATTGACTGCCCATCGTCTGAGCCAAGCCCTCACCAACATCAACAACTGGATGTAGATAGCTACTTCTAAGCTATTTGTATTGTCTACTACTATGGCAGCTCAATCAGCTCCTCCTCTTCCACAGGTCCTACAGTCTATTGAGGACACTCTCAAGGATCTTGTGGATAACCAGAAAAAGATCCTAGAGAACCAAAAAGTGCTTACGGAGGCTGTAGATTCTCATGGAAAGGCTCTCAAGGAGCTTTCTAGGGAGGCTAAGAAGATGAGGAAGACTCGGGCTTCCAAAGAGTCCATGAAGGAGTTACGGGTTGAGGTCGCTAGGTTGAAAGTACATCACATGCCTTTGGATTTGTTACTACATGACCCTGTGTCAGTAGCCCATCCCCAACCAGAGCAGTCTGAGAGGCCTCCTAAGAGTAAGAGGGTGATCCCCCAGTCAGATGATGCAGTTATCCAGTTGGCAGACCTACCAAAGACCTCCAGTCAGCCTCAGGATGTAGCCCAGGAGCCAGTCTAGGCCCAGATCCCAGCAGTAGAGCCACAGATCACAGGGAGCCAGTCTTAGGTTCCCGAGTATACAGAGGACCCAGGGACCACTCAAGATCCCATACTGACGGACGGCCCATAGGGAGTTTCTGTACCCTCTTTCCTCTATTTTTGGTGCTTATTTTGCTTAGTTGGCATTAAGGACAATATCAACTTTCATTTGAGGGGGTAGGCCCTACTTTTATTTGGATGACTATATATATATTACATATTTTAGTATTTCTTTCTTTCTTTTTCATCTTTGGTTTGTATATAATTTCAGCATTTCATTACATTTTTCGCACCTTTTACCTTGGGTATGTATATAAAAGTATGTTCCATTGTATATATTCATCTCCCTTATTGTATATTCGATTAAATCTCCTCTTGTATATATTCATTTTACTTTCTGCATTTTTTCTTTCTTAGCTTTTTATTTACACTCGTAGCTTCTTGTTTTGGATCTTTCCGATAAGCCTTTGATTTTCTTAATGCCACGGTTCTTTCCAAAGGTGGAATTTATGTGAACCGGGTGGCTCTTCTCGATGATGGATGGCATGACTACCTTCTTAAGGGTTTGAGTCTATTTTACTTTTCTTTTTTGCTTTTTAGTAGTTAGTGGTAAGGGTGCCTCAAGCAACGCTTCACTTGGGCCTAATACATTTGTTTTTGATCCTATGGTCAAAAATAAATCGTTGTGTATAAGATGGTAAAAGTTGTGACCTTGAGACTCTTGTGTTAGCCGATAATCATCAAGTGGTTTTCCGGGACCATTGTGTGCTCAAATCTTATCTAAGGTCGTTGTGGACCCCCGACTCTGTCTTTAGCGATCCCATAGTTTGTGTGGTGAGAAATTGCATTGCAAGTCCAAGTCTCGAGCCATTGGTCTAGAACTTGCCCTGAATGTTTGTCGAGGTGAAATCATAAGTGTAATTTGACTTGAGACATGATTATAAACTCTCCTTGATCCAAATGATAGCTTGAACACTTCCATAGCCTAACAATGATAAAATCCCTAGTCAACCCTTTTGAGCCTTAAACCTTTTTCCTTCAAGAACCCTGATACAAGCCTTTACCCGTTCAAAAAGATACCCTCTTTTGGCACCCGATCTTTTCTTAGCACATGACAAAAGTATAAGTTTGGGGGGAGAGACGAGGATTGCAACAAAGTGGTAAAAATGTACAAAATGAAGAAAAGGAAAGGCAATGAAAAAGAAAGAAAAGCAAAAAGACAAAAAGAATATTCAATTTGTGAGCACGTGATTTTTGCCCTATAGGAATTACTCCCATAAAATACAAGAAAAATAATTTTTTCCAATTTTTGCAATTTTATAGGATTTGTTTGTAGAATTTTACTAATTATTTGCATTTTTATGCATATTTAGTTTCCATTAAAAATCAAAAATAATATATTAAAAATACCATGCATTACATTTAGGTTTGATTTTACATTTTTTGTAATTAATTAGCAATTATTTCTTTTATTAAAAACGAAAATCGCAAAATAGATCATTTTACACTTTTTAATTTTAGTCTATTGATTTTTCCTTTTGATTTAGGATTAAGTAATTTTATAATTATTGTGACTAGGCAATTAGTTTAATTTTACAACTTATATTAATTTAGGAGTTGATTTTAGGATTTTTTTTAATTAAAGAAAGAAAAGAAAAATAAAAGGAAAAATGGAAAATGAAAAGGGCCGTCTTTAAAACCAATTGGGTCAAGTGATTGCTAAGCCTAAATCTCACCCCAGTAACCCAATTCCGCCCAGCCCAACCCCTTTTTTCTCACTAACCCGCCCCAACTCGCCTAGCCAATGACCCGTTACCCACCCATCCCGCTTATAACCCAAAAATAAGAGACGAATCCTAAATCTCAAGCTCAGAACTGGCGCCCCTACTGCTCATTATCTTCTTCACTATAAAATCATGTCCAAACTCGCCAAATTTTAGGTGAGTGAGCCAAAACTCACCTCACTCACTCCCCATCTCACCATGTCACCGAATAATCTAACGGACTCTGACAATTTTTCCATCCCATGTGCTGAATTCGTTGAAATTTTTGAGGAATAAATTCCGAAAAATGGGAGTCGTGGATTGATTTGAGGATCAATCCCCTCCTTCCATCTGTCTGAATTGGTTCCGAAAGAGATTTTCAGGTTTTTTGTATGTAAAGAAAGGAATAGAAGGTTCAAGATTTTTTGGGAAGTATATATAAGGTAAGTTTTCTTTGTATGAGGGATGGGAGAGAGATTTTGGAAGAAAGTTAAAAGTAGGGTTCGAGATTTTTCTTCTTCATTTTCTATTATTCTTTTATTTCTGGTACTAGAACAGAGAAACGTTACTGAGTGTTCGACTATTGCCATTTCTGTGTCGATTATTGTCTAAAGTCTTCGAAACCTCTAGAGTCCATCTTTTCATTACAATTCTGGATTTTTGGGTTAAAAATGGAAGTCATTTGAGAAGTTCGATTCTGTTGTTGCTCGAGGGCTGATTTTCAGCTGTTGGTTATTCTCTTTTGGTCGATTTTAGTGTTGTGACGAATTCATTTTAATTCCAGGTTCACTTCTTTTCTTCTCCTATATTTCTACTGTGAAGCAAGTCATGGACGATTGTAGAAATGATTAAGTTTAAAATAATAGTTGAAGTTCTGTGTTAAACGAGTGTGCTATGGATTCTGAATCATCTTAATGATATGTTTATGTTGTTTGTTCTTTTTTGTTGAATTAAGTGGTTGGTTTCTGTTTGGATAAAAGGTGAGCGGGGAAATTAATCGATTCATGAGATTTTCATTTACAAGCTTCTGATCCTCCATGTCCGATGTAGATGCAGTATGCATTTGGCATGAACTTCTTGCTTTCATTCAATTATTAACATGGTTTTAAATAGTTTTACTAGTAAAAATAATATGTGAGAGCTCGGGATTTGGTTGAGTTATATATCACTCGACTCTATGCTATGAATCTAGTTGAAATTGTCAACTCCTTGAGGATTCAGCAGTGTTGAAGTTTCTGTGACCAGTTTTTGTTGATTTCACAATATTCTATGTTGCTTTGCCGACTTCGTCGTATTGAAATGAAGGCTTGCTAGTGTAAATTGAAGTGTTTTGAGCTGGGATAAAGTTTTCTACAAATTGATTGGTCTTTGTTTGTCTGATGTTCTTTCAAGCTGTTCATAGCTATTGTTGTTTAATGGCAGGTCCTTCCTTAGTATGTGATTAGATTTATCTTCAGCAGCTAGTTTGGCTGATTCTTTAAGTTGATTCATAGGAACTTTCTTGTCTCCATGGTTTAGTTTTGGATAGCTTTCCATTTGTTAAGTTTTTGTATAAGCCGGGTGCATAGATTCGTCGAAACATTAACCTAAGTGATTCTGGTTCTTGGTGTTTGTTTATCCCTTAAACCATGGTATTATTCTGCTGTTTAAAACTTCAAATTGGGTGACAATTTTGATAGCAAGCTAGAGTTGTAGTAACAAAGTTTGAGTATGGTAATGTTTTAGGTTATGCTTTATTATGAATTCAGTGGTCATGAAGTTATTGGTTCTTATTTACTATGAATTTCCATGAATTACATGATTTAAGTGAAAGCTAGTTAATGTATGCTGCCAACATTCGGGTGCAAAGAAATTGCTTAGTTGTAAAGATAATCGTTCTCAATGTTTAAAGGTTTATGCCCACTCTTAGTCGTGTCTGGAGTAAATCAATTCACGTTCAAGCAAGTCTAAAATGATGTCTGAATTTTGCTCACCTTTTCTTGATTTGAGTTACATTTCTGTGTTTGATTCGGTTTTCCTGTTGAATTTTCCAGCTGAAATCTAGTGTACTATGAGATTTATATGCTATTGTTTCCTTCAAATCTTCCTTATTAAAATGTTTATTAGTTAGTTAGCTTTAAATTCATGGCATAAGCAGTTTGTTTTTCTGTCGTTGTGCCCACGCAAGACACCAGGAAAGCAAGAAGTTTCCTAGGAGGAAATTTAGAGATTGGGCCTTATATTGGTTATGGGTTTAATTTAGAAAGGAAAAATTTTTTGGAGCCTATATACTGAAATTGCGCCTGGCTCATTTTCATAATCGTATACTGTTAATATATTGTTTGAATAGATCCAATATTTTGGGCCCTTTTAATTAAGTATTGTCCTCCACAAATAAATTGAGGTGCGCCATATGCAAATAAAATTCATAATGTATGACCCTCACATAAATACAAAAATTAGTCTAAAAAATGCCTTGAATTCTCGTAGTTTGTTTTAGGCGTGTTTAATTAAATAATTGTCATAGTTACGGGTACGGTTCCCGTAACATGGTCGTGACACCTAATTTCTAAAAAATCCAGGGGTACATTTATGTGACCCGACCACAATTTAATAAATTAATAGAATAAATATGTTGTGGATTGTGGGTACTATTCCTGTGACATGATTCGCGACGTGTAATCGAATAATTAGGTGTATAATAATCAGATTATTAAAAGCGGTTTAAAAGGAATAAAAATGCACATAGGTTTCAAAGATGTTTTAAAATCAAATAAATAGGCCAATAATAACAGTTGAGCGACCGTGCTAAAACCACGCAACCTGGGAATGCCTAACACCTTCTCTTGGGTTAACAGAATTCCTTACCCGGATTCTGTATTCGCGGACTGTAAAACAGAGTCAATCTTTCCTCGATTCGGGATTTGAACCGGTGACTTGAGACACCATAAATTATCTCAATTGGCGACTCTATTTTTTAATTAAATAATCCCGTTTTGATTGTAATTTAAATTGTAAAAAACTCCCTTATACCCCTCTTGGGGGTGGTAAAAAGGAGGTGTGACAGCTCTGGCGACTTTGCTGGAGAATCAAAACCCAGAATCTTTGGTTCAGGGTTCAAGAATTTGAGCTTAGAATAATTGTTATATTTGGCCTTATTTATTGACTGATTTTAATTACCTGTTTGGGCCTAATGTGCTATATGTTGCTTTTTACCGTTTTGATATTATCTGAACTGTATATAAATTGCTACGAAATCCTTCTCTTCTCATCTTCGGGGATGTGCACGCTGGCGTGACTCCTTTTCTGTTAGTGTCATACCTTAAATTAAGAAGAGGCTCGGACAAGTTACAAAGTCGGATGTCCTATTGGTTCCCGGTACGTACCCCCCCCCCCCCCCTTCCGGCTCGAGTTGTCCGCTCGGGTACACAAGTATCGAACAACATACCCAGGTTTTGAACTTAGAATAACTCAGCCTCATTACGGATCCCTAGTAGGAACGCTTGTTTGCATCATATGCATTTGACTTTGGGAACTCAACACAGGGGTTGGGTTCGTCTAGGACAGGCGTACCCAAAAATAAAAAACCAACTTGATGCATTTTTATGTGCTACTTGTGCATTTAATTTATTTCGGACTGCATGTTTACCGACTCCTAGATTAGGAGAGAAAACCCAAAAAAAAAATCTTTAGACAAATAAAAAAATAGAGACCAAGTGTAGAGAATGAGAGAAAATTTTATCCGTTGCCCAAAATTCGGTATCCAAAACATCCCAAAGTTCTGCCGAATTTTTTTTTTAAAAAAAGAGAAATCATTTCAAAGTGTTTTTACTTTTTCAGTTGTGTCAAAACTAGCCGAACTACGCGGGTTTGATTCTCACTGGATGTGGGATACGTAGGCAACCCTCATCGGGTCCAGCCCCACTTTTTGAAAAATTTTGGAAATATATATGAAGCGTCGTCATTTTGTCATAAATAAAGTGGGTGATGTCATTCTTATCTAAATAGCCGAATCTCCCAACGGGACGCCAGAGGGCTGTTTTTTGCAAGAATAGCCACTAATTGTGTTTTTTTCATATTTTGGTCACTTAGCAAGCACAGCCCTAAAAACTTCTATTTCAAAGAGTTGAAGGGCCGTATTCACAAAAGTAGCCCTGATTTCTTGATTTTTGCAAAAATAACCCCTTTTGTCAGTTTTTAAAATGAGATTCACTTTGTGTGTAAACCAATCACCCTAATCTAAATGTGCAGAATGAGCACGAGTCAGAACTTGCCAATGAAGTCATGACCAAGATTCCTTTGGAACTGTACATGTGGTGGGAAGATCTAGGAGAATCAGGACGAGATGTGGTCAACCAGTACTTGGGGGGTCTCACCGGGTTATTGAGGATCAGGCCTAGAGGAGACGTAATAAAAGCATTGGTTACATTCTGGGATCCAGCCCACAACGTGTTTTATTTCTCAGACTTTGAACTCAAACCCACTTTAGAAGAGATAGTCGGTTATGTTAGGAGTACCGAAGCTTTGAGACATAAATATCTGGTTACCCCGAGAGTCGTCACCCCTCGCAAGTTTCTTAATTTGCTAAAAATAAGCAGGGGGGTCGAATATGCATATTTGGCGGTTGGGTTTTCTACTCCACAGCTCATATATCAGTGGTACAGACACATAGGGGGATTCGAAAACCCGGAGTGCAAAATTTGCAGCAAAGGGAATCGACTAAAATGGGAAGAGCATAGATGTTACGCCTTCATGGTAGTATTTTTGGGTCTTTTAGTGTTTCCAAGGAAGGACGGAAATATCAATTTACAGGTAGCCGGAGTTGTCAACACTTTGCTTACCCAGGCTAGAACCACCCTCGCACCCATGATAGTGTCTAAAATATTTCGAGCTCTCACAGCCTGCAAAGCCGGAGCAGACTTTTTCGAAGGGTGTAACTTATTGCTACAAATGTGGATGACTGAGCATCTATGTCATCGTCCCCAGTACATGAACCATGGATCAACAGGAGAAAGCTGCATAGAGAAGTTTTATACAAGGGTCAACGGGTTCAACATGCCAGAAAGGGTCGCAGAATGGATATCTTGCCTACGCTCCGTCACTGCCAATCAAATAGAATGAAAGTTGGGTTGGCTTCCTGCTGATGAAATCATATACATGTCTGCTACCGATCTTCACTTCCTATTGATGGGTCTCAAAAGTATACAGCCTTATGCCATGTACCTGGTTTTGAGACAGCTGGGGAGATGTCAAATAGTTCCAAAGGATGAAGACCTTAGTACTCAGGTAGTCGAGATCGATTCTGATGGTCAGTTTCATGAAGCGGCAGTTCGCTAGATCTGGAGTGAGTGTTAGTAATTGATAGCAAACACCCAAGTACGTGATCTATCCAAGGGTGAAGTCTCGCCCGATTACCTCACATGGTACAAAAGAAGTGTTGAGTTTGGAAGACCAGCCAAAAGACCCCATCTTCAAGAATTTGTCGAGGCGTCACAGGAACAATGGGATTGGTTGGCCAAAGAAAACAAGTATAGGGCCACCATAAGCAAGCTGGAAAAGCAAGTTAGAGATCTTCAATTTGAGAATGGTGTGCAAGCCACTGCAGATGAGGGTGAAAAGAAAAAGCTAGCCAAAGAAAATGACGGCCTCCGAGCCCAAATTCAGGAAATAAAAATAGCAGCCGAAAACCCCGTTAGAAGTGCAAAAAATGAAAAGCTTATAATTAACCTTAAGCAGAAAGTGGGTGAATATGGTTTTGATCTGAACAAGGCCGAAGGCGAACTGGAAAGAGCTCGAAAAAAATTGGCTAAAAATGCGGAGGAACAAGCACACTTGGTCAAATAGTTAAAAGAGAAATATGACAATAAAATCGTGGGTTTAAAGAAAAAGATCATCGTCCTTGACAATGAAATAACTAAGCAAGCAAGGGAATTCAAAGCAGAAAGAAAACACTATTACGCACTGATGTCGAAGTTAGAAAAAGACCTGCAGCTGCTTCAAGAACAAAATCATACAGCTGAACAAGTTTTGGGGGCCAGGTCTCAGCAGATTGGACGGTTGCTACAAGAAAAGGGTATCATCAAGGAGGGGGTTAGAGCAATTGTTGACTACATTGTCATGAAGTGTGATGAATGTGAAGACATGGCTAGAACCACCTTCTTTTCTGCGGTAATGACCTTTGTTCGCTAAATAATGAGTGACCTAGAGTGTCTTCAAGGGGATCGTGCGCATAGGCCCGTGGCAAGACCGGCTGACGTCCCACAGGCCCCTGGAGCAGTTGAGGCATTGATGTATTCATGATTTTCATTCGAGCCTGTATTTTCACCTTTCTTCCAGAGTCTGTTAGTCTTTTTCGAGTGTGTATTTTCATTTTTCTGTTGGAGTCTGTTAGTCCCCTTTTTGAGTCTGTTAGTTTTTATGATTAAATTCTGTAGGATGAGTCGTTGTAATCAAGATGTTTTTATTTTATGAAAAATTTGAAAACCCCAAAATGTTATTTATTTTACACTTATTCCCAGAACTACGCTTGGTCTGATTCATGCGGCGTCATGATAAGTAGGCAATCCCCATAGGATTCGATCATAATCGTGAAATGAAAAGAGAAAATAAGAAAAGAAAAAGAAGAAAAAAAAGAAATTGTGGGGAGGAAAACAATGGTAAGGGAAGAGAGTGAAAATGAGTAAACCAAGCAAATAAAAGCAGGAATGAAAATAGAAAAAGAAAGGAGAGAATTTGAAAAATGAAAATTAGTGAAAGCTGGGATGACGCAAGCAGCCATTCAAATGCATAATAGAAATGGTTAACTGCTTAGGTACATTGCATCCCCAACGTGCGGTTGCCTATCTGTTAAGCTCTAATCGCTAACACATTTGTTGTTGTCATCAAGTCCAGGCAGGTGGTTAGTTTGTTTCGCATTCTGGCAACTCACACGTACAATACTAGGTCCAAAGACAAGTTGATCATGGACAACCAAGAACTGGATGCAAGTGTTATTGATCCGTCAAGAGAGGGGGAAGAGTATGATGTTAATCTGAAAGAGGAGTTATATAAGTTGAAACACCAAATGGCAGAGATGTACCAGGCATGGGTGAAAGGGCATCCACCACCATCATACCCCGCCAACCCTGCTTTCGTCCCGCCGCTAACTCAATCCCAAGAACCTCTCACTTTTGATTCATCTCCAGGATTCCCCATTTACCACCACTACCAAGGCACCACTTCACAAACACCACAAGCACCACCACCCAAACCAGTCCCATACCCTCCTCCTCCAGCCACCCCTATTTTCGTGGCACCCCCACCCGTTGAACTCCATCGATCCTTTAGTGTGCCATTATTCCAGACCCAAGATAACCAATATTATCCCCCAGAGCCTACTTTCAAGGCCCTAGAGCATTACTCTTACACTCCTTGTTTCCATCTTCTTGTCGAGACTGAGAAACCACTTAAAAACCCAGAGTATGAGGAGATGTTCAGGAAGGTTAGAAGCCAGGAACAGTCATTCGGAAACATGCAGGGATTGGGAGGCCAGGTGAGCGTAGCCTACAAGGATTTGTGTCTATTTCCCGATGTTCAGTTGTCTATGGGATTCAAGATGCCTAAATTTGATCTATATGATGGGCACGGAGACTCGGTGGCCCACTTGAGGGGATTCTGCAGTAAAATGAGAGGAGCTGGTGGGAAAGATGAGCTATTGATGGCATACTTTAGCGAGAGTCTGAGTGGCTCGGCATTGGAGTGGTACACTCGTCAGGATCACAATAGATGGTATACCTATGATGATTTGGCCCAAGCATTCGCTCTTTATTTTAAGTACAACATTGAGATTTTTCCAGATCGTTTGTCTTTGTCTAAGATCGAGAAGAAGCCTAGTGAAAGTTTCAGAGAATATGGTTTTAGCTGGAGAGAACAAGCGACAAGAGTTAACCCCCGATGGAGGAGAGCGAAATGGTGGAGTACTTTCTGCAGGCTCTGGAGCCTACCTATTTTGGCCATCTGATATTGGCCATAGGCAAGTCTTTCAATGAGGTAGTGAAGATGGGTGGCATGGTAGAAGAAGGTCTTAAATCAAGCAAAATCATAAGCTACTCGGCTATCAAGGCAACTACCCAAGCCATTCAGAATGGTATTGGAGGAGTGATCGGAAAGAAGAAGAAAGAAGATGTGGCAACAATTGATTCAGGATCATGGTTTGGACCCAAGGGCCCGTCACACCACTATACCCAGCCTCGACCCCATCACCGAACCTACACCCAACCCCCATATAATCCACCCCAACACTATTTCCCATTACCAGACCCTCATATTTCTGTCCACCACACCCAGACATATACTCAACCTCCTACCTACTCACAATGGCGTGCCCCAGCCCCATAAAATACCTACCCAACTCCACAAAATGCTTACCCACCCCCACGAGCCTATCGAAACCCTGTCGGCCCAAGTTTTTGGCCCAATCCAGCATTCAAAATGAGAGGTTGCAACGGAAGAAAACCTTCACCCCATTGGGAGAGTCTTATACCAGTTTATTCCATAGATTGAGACAGTTGGATATGCTGAGGCCAAATGGATCAAAATTGCCAAACCCTCTTCTAAAGAATCTTGATTACTCCGTGAGTTGTGAATATTGTTCTGGTACTCCGGGGCACAATACGGAGAAGTGCTGGCACCTGAAAAATGCCATCTAGGAGCTCATTGACACAAACCGGATTGAAGTCCAAACTCTAGAGGCACCCAACATTAACCAGAACCCATTTCCAACCCATCAGGAAACGAACATGATCGAGATAGTACACAAAGGGGGGAACTCAAGAAAGCCTTCACAGACTGTCATGATGATTCGGTCTAGTGAGGTCAAGCCAGTCAAAAAACAAACAGTTGAAGGATCAGTGAACAAGTTGAGCATGACAAACGGTGAACCATCTAGGGTAGTTAAGAAAATATCTCCAAGTGATGTTGTATCAAAGCAAGAATAGTAAAAAGTGGTCATGTCAGGGTTGGCAAACACGCCTGTCATAATTGTAGAGGGTGCCCGTACGTATCTTGTCATCATCAAGCCTGTAACCCAATTGCTTGTAATCAATAGCAAGGCTATCCCCTGGAACTATGAACAGATGATAGTGACCTATAAGGGAAAGGAAGTGAAAGAAGAAGTCAATGAGGCCCAGGGATTAACTCATTCCGGGAGATGCTTTGCCCCGGAAGAGTTAAGGAAAGCTAAAACAACCAGAAATAATCTAGTCTTAGTATAGAAAGCAGTGACTAAAGAAGAGTCGGAGGAGTTTCTGAGAAAGATGAAGGTACAAGATTATTCCATCGTGGAGCAGCTGAGGAAGACGCCTGCTCAGATTTCCTTGCTATCATTGTTGATCCACTTAAATGAGCGTCGATGGGCCCTGATGAAAATTCTGAATGAAGCTCATGTCCGCGACAAAATTTCGGTGAACCATCTAGAGAAGATCGCCAATAAAATATTTGAGGTGAACAGGGTCACCTTCTCTGATAACGAACTGCCTGTGGAAGGTACCAAACACAACAAAGCTCTCTATCTTATGGTAAAATGTGAAGATTTTATGGTCACCAGGGTGTTAGTCGACAATGGTTCCAGAGCAAACATCTGCCCTCCCTCTACTCTGAACAAGTTGAAAGTTGATGATGAGAGAATTCACAAGAACAACATATGTGTCCGAGGATTTGACGGTGGAGGGAAAGATTCAGTTGGTGATATAATGCTTGAGTTGAAAATAGGACCGATGGAATTCACCATGGAGTTCTAGGTACTGGACGTGGCCGTCTCCTACAATTTGCTATTACGTAGACCTTGGATTCATGCTGCCAAAGCAGTTCCGTCCACTTTGCACCAGATGGTCAAGTTCGAGTGGGATAGATAGGAGATCGTCGTGCACAGTGAGGAGAATTTGTGTGCTCACAACGATGCTTCCGTCCCGTTCATTGAGGCCGAAGATGACAAAGGGCCTTAGGTCTATCAAGTTTTTGAAATGGTGTCGGTCGAGAAGGTTCCAGAAGGGAAACATATTCCAACTCCAAAGATAACCTTTGCATCAGTCATGGTGGCCTTTGAAATGCTGAAAAATGGCTTTATGCCAGGTAAAGGTCTAGGTGCATCTCTGCAGGGTATCATATAGCTAGTGTCCCTCCCTGAAAATTTGGGTGCGTTCGGTCTTTGAGTCAAACCTACAGCGGCAGATGTGAAAAAGTCTAAAAGGTTGAAACAGAAAGCGTGGGCACCTCCAAAGCCTATTTCGCGTCTCTCCAGGTCTTTTGTCAAACCCGATGTTAGAAAATGCCCAGCGACGACAGTTCCAAGTTTTGTGGTTGACATTGATGAGGAGTTAATTAAAAGGTTCCAGAAGTTCTTTGATGATGTGAACATGGTAGAATTTGGAGAAGGTTCTAGCAAAGCAGACGTGCAGTTCATCAAGCCGAATGTAAACCTTAACAATTGGAAGGCTACTCATCTCCCTACCCGGAAGGAGTCTTGGTAGTTTGTTTTGTTTTCCTTCCTATCTGGGTCATTCTAGGGTTGTGACCCAGACTTTCATTTTCCGCTTGTTGATGTACAAACCCTGTTATCCTTTATTTTTCAATAAAATGCAATTTCCCTTTTCAATCATTCCTGATAGTTTTATTTTTGTTTTCTTTTCTTCTCTGTACAGTTCTTTTTATGTTGATTTCAATGACATGACATGCATGAGGAATCTTCGTCCAAGTCTTAAAAGTCAATCTAATTCCGAAATAATAATCCAAGAAATAGAGTGTGATGATGAATCAGAATATGATGAGGATGAGGCCTTTGAAGAGATTACTAAGGAACTAAATCATTTTGAAGAAAACCCCAAGCCTAATCTGAACGATACGGAAGCAATCAATCTAGGGGACCCAGATAATGTCTGAGAAACTAAGATAAGTGTCCATCTTGAACCGCAAATCAGGGAAGAAATAATTAAAGCATTGTTTGAATATAAGAATATTTTTGCATGGTCGTACGATGACATGCCAGGCTTGAGTACTGATTTGGTGGTCCACAAACGGCCAATTGAACCAGCCTTTCCTATTATTAAGCAGAAGTTGAGAAAGTTCAAAACTGACAAAAGTGTGAAGATTAAAGAAGAGGTCACAAAGCAGCTTGATGCAAATGTCATTCGAGTCACGCGGTATCCCACGTGGTTAGCCAACATTGTGCCTATGCCAAAGAAAGATGGTAAGACCAGAGTGTGTGTTGATTACCATGATCTCAACAAGGCAAGTCCAAAGGACAACTTCCCACAGCCAAATATCTACATTTTGATTGATAACTGTGCCAAGCATGAGATTGGGTCTTTTGTGGATTGCTATGCGGGGTATCATCAGATTTTAATGTATGAGGAAGATGCGGAAAAGACGGCATTCATCACGCCATGGGGAACATACTGCTACCGGGTCATGCCTTTTGGTTTGAAAAACGCTGGTGCAACTTACATGAGGGAAATGAAAACTATATTCCATGACATGATACACAAGGATATTGAGGTTTACGTGAATGATGTGATCATAAAGTCTAGAAAGCAGTCTGACCAAGTCAAAGATTTGAGAAAGTTTTTCCAAAGGCTCCGCAGGTACAATCTTAAGCTCAATCCTGCAAAGTGCCTATTTGGTGTTCCATCGAGGAAATTGTTGGGATTCATAGTCAGTCGGCGGGGAATTGAATTGGATCCATCAAAGATCAAAGCAATCTAGGAATTTCCACCGCCAAAGAACAAGACCGAGGTGATGATCTATTAGGGAGGCTGAACTACATCATCAGGTTTATTGCTCAGCTCACGACAACTTGTGAGCCCATCTTTAAGCTGCTAAAGAAGGTCAAATGGACTGATGAGTGCCAGGAAGCATTCGATAGGATCAAAGAGTATTTATCGAACCCACCTGTGTTGGTCCCGTCAGAACTCGGGAGACCTTTGATTTTGTATTTGACAGTCTTGGACAATTCATTTGGTTGTGTGTTGGGTAAACATGACATCATTGGCAGGAAAGATCAAGCCATCTACTATCTTAGCAAGAAGTCCACATCTTATGAGATTAAGTATACTCCCCTTGAAAGGACATGTTGCGCCCTAACTTGGGTAGCACAGAAGTTGAGGTATTATCTGTCGTCTTACACTACTTACCTCATTTCTCGCCTGGATCCTTTCAAGTATATCTTTCAGAAGCCCATGCCCACAGGAAGGCTCGCAAAGTGGTAGATCTTGCTTACAGAATTTGACATCATATACGTGACTCGGACAGCGATGAAAGCCCAAACTTTAGTCGATCACTTGGCCGAGAACCCGGTGGATGAAAAATATGAACCTTTGAGGACTTACTTCCCTGATAAATAGGTAATGCATATTGACAAGGTCAAGAAGGATGAAAAGCCCTGTTGGAAACTTTTCTTTGATGGGGCTGCCAATATGAAACGTGTCGGGATAGGGGTAGTGCTTATTTCTGAAACAGGGCATCACTACCCTGTTACGGCCCAGCTGCATTTCTACTGTACCAACAACAT
This sequence comes from Nicotiana tabacum, assembly GCF_000715075.1. Lineage (NCBI taxonomy): Eukaryota > Viridiplantae > Streptophyta > Magnoliopsida > Solanales > Solanaceae > Nicotiana > Nicotiana tabacum. The sequence continues at coordinate 29,089,249 of NC_134087.1, read as the reverse complement.
GGCTGAGTACGAGTCATGCATTTTGGGACTAAGGCTAGCTGTAGATATGGGAGTCTAGGAAGTCTTGGTCTTGGGAGACTCGGACCTTCTGGTGCACCAGATTTAAGGAGAATAGGAGACACGAGATTTAAAGCTTATACCGTATCGACAATGTCTGCATGATCTTTGTCAATGGTTTTGATCAATAGAATTCAGGCATATTCCAAGGATCCATAATGAGGTTGCCAATGCTTTGGCTACCTTGGCGTCAATGTTGCACCATCCGGACAAAGCTTATGTTGACCCTCTGCATATTCAAGTTCGTGATCAGCATGCTTACTGTAATGTGGTTGAGGATGAACTCAATGGTGAACTGTGGTTCTATGACATCAGGGAGTATATTAGGATGGGGTATATTTGGTACAAGCCACAGGTGATCAAAAGAGAACAATTCGGCATTTGGCTAGTGGATTTTTCTTGAGCGGGGGAGTCTTGTACAAAAGAACTCCGAATCTTAGGCTGTTAAGGTGCATCGATGTAAAGCAAGCCACGACTATTATGACCGAGGTACATTCCGGAGTTTGTGAGCTGCATATGAGCGGATATGTTCTGGCAAAGAAAATTCTCCGAGCAGGCTATTACTGGCTAACCATGGAGCGAGATTGCATTAGTTTTGTGTGCAAATGTCATCAATGCCAAGTACACGGAGACTTGATTCATTCTCTGCCATCTGAATTTCACACAATGTCCGCACCATGGCTTTTTGTTGCCTGGGGCATGAACGTCATTGGACCAATGGAGCCAGCAGCATCCAATGGACACAGGTTCATTTTTGTGGCCATTGACTATTTCACAAAGTGGGTTGAAGCTAAAATTTTCAAAGTCTGTGACCAAGAAAGCAATGGTCGATTTTGTTCATTCAAATATCATTTGTCGGTTCGGGATCCCAAAGGTGATCATCACAGATAATGGTGCTAATCTTAATAGTCATCTGATGAAAGAGGTATGTTAACAATTTAAGATTACGCATCGCAATTCCACGCAGGTTCCAGGCAATGGCATGAAAAGTTTCCCTTTGCGTTGTTAGGTTATCGTACTACTGTTTGCACTTCAGTAGGTGTAACTCCTTATCTATTGGTATATGGCACTGAGGCAGTGATACCCGCAGAAGTTGAAATTCCATCCCTTCGGATTGTAGCTGAAGCCGAAATTGATGATGATGAGTGGGTCAAAGCCCGTCTGGAGCAATTGAGTTTGATTGATGAAAAACGATTGGCAGCAGTGTGTCATGGCCAGTTGTATCAAAAGAGAATGGCTAGAGCATACAACAAGAAAGTGCGTCCGCAGAAATTTGAAGTGGGTCAGCAAGTAATGAAACACATCCTTCCACACTAGGCTGAAGCGAAGGCCAAGTTTGCCCCAAATTGGCAGGGGGCGTTCATCGTAACGAGAGTGTTGTCCAATGGTACTTTGTATTTAACAGATATAGATGACAAATGTGTAGACATGGCTATCAATTCTTATGCAGACAAAAGATATTATATATGATTTCTTTCGCTTAAATTATGTTTGTTTGTACTTCGCATGTTTTGAAGACTGGAATGACGAAGGCATTTTGTTCTGCTATCTAAACACTTTATCCTTTGTTACCCCTTTTGAGCCATATTTATTTCCTTTCATACCCCTCTTTTGGAATCAGTAGAAAAATTTAGAAAAACGAACGCAAAAGGTAAGTAAAGAAATAAAGAAGGAATGAAGAGAGAAAAGAAAAGGAAAAAATGGAAAAAGAATGAAAAGAAAGAAATAAAGAGAAAAGAAAAAAAGGGAAAGAAGAGAAAGAAAGGAAAAGAGAAGTAACAACAACAAAGCAATTCCTATGACATGAACTACGGTTTACCTGATTCCTTTTAAGGATATGTAGGCAGCCTCATGGTTCGGTCCCATCAAATATAAAATCCAAAAGTACCCAAGCGAAGAAATTGGGGCAGAAAGTTGTGGTTGTTGTAAAAAATCTGATTCCAAAAGTTGTAATTTTGAACTCATCCAAGCTGTTTTTGAGCCTTTGTGATACCTTTTCTTTCTAACCCTGTCCAAAAGCCCACATTACGGTCCAAAGAAAGAACTTCTGATCAGTCTTTGAGAGATGCCAAGTCAAGCAAGCAGAAGTGATTCATGTAAGGGGTAGCACTCCATTCTGAGCAGGAAAAATGAAAATTGAGAGAGTCTTGTTGGTGAAAACCCTCACGGGCACCGTAAGATGACGGAAAGCTGAGATAAATTAAAAATGAGAGAGTCTTATTGGTGAAAATCTTCACAGACACCGTAAGACGACAGTGAGTTGATATATGAACAAATGAGGGAGGTTTGTTGGTAAAAACCCTTCAGGGCACAGCAAGCCGAACAAGGTCATCGATGTGGCGAACAAATTTGGTTATGGAGATCCTAGGGCACAAAGTATGACAACTGAAAGGTGATTAGTTGAACGGGCTGGGATGATTAATCCAAAATGCATGTCATGATCATTGGCCAGCTGCCTCACTCAGATAAGTTCCTTTTCCTTTTTCTCCCTCAAATAGTCATCCTGTTTCAGTTTCTCTTCTTTATTTCTTTACCCTCAAAGTCATTGCATTTCATTTCTTTCGGGCTTATCTCTCTAAGGCTTTTCCAAAGTTAGCCTTGCAAAGCAAAAGAAAGGATCACAAAGCCTACTACCAACTTCCAAAATTGCACAAAGCAAAGTGCGGCCAAAATATGCCAGAAGTAGCATGATGCAAAAAATAAAGGTATGCTGTTAATGAAGGTTCAAGCAGTCGAGTGGTTTGTACATTTCGGATAATATATAGAGGTTCAAATTGGAAGGACAGAAATATGAAATAGCAGGTTGGGTGTAGAGCATTCAGGTCATTCAAGGTCCTGTGGGTGAAAATTCAGACGGAAGGGCAAATAGTTCTTGACCAGTTCAAAGCAAAGCACGGTAGTGAAAGATCCACTTTCAGCAAGAATTCCACAAACTAGCCACCATATTTTTAAATTGACAAGATTTTTCTTTGATTGAAACAGGGGCAGGAAATTTTGTTTATTTCGGAGAAACCCTCCATAAGGAAAGCAAGTACCGGACAGGTTTGACCGTAAATTCTCAGGACCCTCCTGGACAATGGGACCTAGTTAAAATTCAAAACATTCATGAGTAACAAGATCTAGCATAAGCTTTACCTTGTGGAAATATAAGTTGGCTTTGAAGTTTTCATTCTTAGGATAGGATTCAATTCGAAATTTTCAAGACCCTCCTAAATAATGGGACTTAGATCTCAGACCTCCATTAGATAACATGATTTAGTGTAAGTTCTGTCGTAGGGGAATATAATTTAGCCTTAAAGTTGTCACTCTTAAAATGAGATTTGATTTTAATTTTCAGGACCCTCCTGGATAATGGGATATAGCTTTTAAATTCTTAGAGATATTGGGTAACACAATTCAATTAACACTCACAGATGTGCCCAGCTACCAAACTGGGGCAGAAAATTTTCTTTATTTTGCTATTCTGTTGTAATCAGGCGCCCACCTGGAGAGCAAGGGAGAACAACACGAGTTTCAAGAATAGAAAGCAGTTTAGGTTCAAGCAATCAGGCACCCACCTGGAGAAACAAGGGAAGACATTTCAAAGGAAAAGCAGTCGCAAGAGGAAGTAGTTCAAGTTCAGCAATAAGGAGCCCGCCTGGAGAACAAAGGGAAAACAAATCAAGTTTCAAGGAAGAGAAATTAAAGTTTTGGAAATTAGGCGCCCACCTGGAGAGCAAGGGAATATGGGTAGAGTTTCGGCAATCAAGCACCCACCTGGAGAGCAAGGGAACACAGTTAAAGTTTTGGCAATCAGACGCCCACATGGAGAGCAAGATAATACAATTAAAGTTTTGGCAATCAAGCATCCACCTGGAGAACAAAGGGGAATCAATTCAAGTGTTGGTAATCAGGAGCCCACCTGGAGAACAAAGGGAAAGTGATTCAAGTGTTGGTAATCAGGAGCCCACCTGGAAAACAAAGGGAAAGAAATTCAAGTTTTGGCAATCAGGCGCCCACCTGGAGAACAAAGGGAAAACAATTCAAGTGTAGGGAATCAGGAGCCCACCTGGAGAACAAAGGGAAAGTAATTCAAGTGTTGGTAATCAGGAGCCCACCTGGAGAACAAAGGGAAAAGCAAATCAAGTGTTGGTAATCAGGAGCCCACCTGGAGAACAAAGGGAAAACAATTCAAGTGTTGGTAATTAGGATCCCACCTGGATAACAAAGGGAAGCAGTTCAAGTTTCGAGGAAAAATAGTGCAAATGTTGGTAATCAAGAGCCCACCTGGAGAACAAAGAGAAAGCAGCAATGTTCAAAGGAACACGATTCAAGTTCAGTAATCAGGCACCCGCCTGGAGAACAAAGGAAAAGCACCTCAGAATACAATTCAAGTCAGCAACAAAGGAATTTCACTTGGAGAATAAAAGTCAACACAGCAACAGAAACTGCAAGACCAAGTTTGAAGATATAGATAGGATTCTTGTAATTCATAGATCATAGTTTAGTCTAGTTTCTTTTATTTTATCTTGGTGTAATAAGGAGTTCAGCAAGCAGTAGCAGCAACAGTAGAATCATAGCTTCCTGATAGTCCCAGCTACCAAAACTTCCTGAACTACACTAACCTAATTCCTTTATAGCCAAGAATATGTAGGTAACCTCAGAAGCAGGGTGCGGTCAAATCTTTCAAAACTGCTTCCCACGGAGTATTCAAACGGGCAAAAATCGCTCATAACCGCTCACTTTATCTTTGCACGAAAACTGTTCGTGTTTCTGAGCAAAGAGGGGCAGCTGTGAGCACGTGATTTTTACCCTATAGGAATTACTCCCATAAAATAATTTTTTTCCAATTTTTGCAATTTATAGGATTTTTTGTAGAATTTTACTAATTATTTGCATTTTTGTGCATATTTAATTTCCATTAAAAATCAAAAACAATATACCAAAAATACCATGAATTACATTTAGGTTTGATTTTAATTTTTTTGGAATTAATTAGCAATTATTTCTTTTATTAAAAATGAAAAGCTCAAAATAGCTCATTTTATACTTTTAAATTTTAGCCTATTGATTTTTCCTTTTGATTTAAGACCAAGTAATTTTATAATTACTGTGACTAGGCAATTAGTTTAATTTTATAACTTAGATTAATTTAGGAATTGATTTTAGGATTTTTTTTAATTAAAGAAAGAAAAGAAAAACAAAAGGAAAGGGGGAAAATGAAAAGGGCTGTCTTTAAAACCAATTGAGCCAATTGATTGCTAAGCCCAAATCTCACCCCAATAACCCAATTCCGCCCAGCCCAACCCCTTTCTTCTCACTAACCCGCCCCAACCCACCTAGCCAACGACCCGTTACCCACCCATCCCGCTTATAACCCAAAAACAAGAGACGAACCCTAAATCCCAAGCTCAGAAACGGCGCCCCTACTACTCATTATCTTCTTCACCATAAAACCGTGTCCAAACTCGCCAAATTTCAGGCGAGCGAGCCCAAACTCACCTCACACACTCCCCATCTCACCACGTCACCGAATATTCTAACGGACTCTGACAATTTTTCTACTCCATGTGCTGAATTTGTTAAAATTTCTGAGGAATAATTCTGAAAAATGGGAGCCATGGATTGATTTGAGGATCAATACTCTCCTTCCATCTGCCAGAATTGGTTCCGAAAGAGATTTTCAGGGTTTTTGTATGTAAAGAAAGGAATAGAAGGTTCGAGATTTTCTGGGAAGTATATATAAGGTAAGTTTTCTTTGTATGAGGGATGGGAGATAGATTTCGGAAAAAAGTTAAAGTTAGGGTTCGAGATTTTTCTTCTTCATTTTCTATTGTTCTTTTATTTCTGGCATTAGAATAGAGGAAAAATGTTACTGAGTGTTCGACTATTGCATTTTCTGTGTCAATTATTGTCTAAAGTATTTGAAACCTCTAGAGTCCATCTTTTCAGTACAATTCTGGATTTTTGGGTTAAATATGGAAGTCATTTGACAAGTTTGAGTCTGTTGCTACCCGAGGGCTGATTTTCAGCTGCTGGTTATTCTCTTTTGGTCGATTTTAGTATTGTGACGAATTCATTTTAATTCCAGGTTCACTTCTTTTCTTTTCCTATATTTCTGTTGTGAAGCAAGTCATGGACGATTGTAGAAATGATTAAGTTTAAAATAATAGTTGAAGTTCTGTGTTCAACGAGCGTGCTATGGATTCTGAATCGTCTTAATGATATGTTTATGCTATTTGTTCTTTTTTTTAATTAAGTGGTTGGTTTCTGTTTGGATAAAAGGTGAATGGGGAAATCAGAAAATTAATCGATTCATGAAAGTTTCATTTACAAGCTTCTGATCCTCCATGTCCGCTGTAGATGCAGTATGCAGTTGGCATGAGCTTCTTGCTTTCATTCCTTTATTAACATGGTTTTAAATAGTCTTGCTAGTAAATATAAGATGTGAGAGCTGGGGATTTGGTTGAGTTATATATCACTCGAATCTATGCTATGAATCTAGTTGAAATTGTCAACTTCTTGAGGATTCAGCAGTGTTGAAGTTTCTGTGACCAGTTTTTGTTGATTTCACAATATTCTGTGTTGCTTTGCCGACTTCGTCGTATTGAAATGAAGGCTTGCTAGTGTAAATTGAAGTGTTATGAGCGGGGATAAAGTTTCCTACAAATTGATTGGTCTTTGTTCATCTGATGTTCTTTCAAGTTGTTCATAGCTACTGTTGTTTAATGGCAGGTCCTTCCTTAGTATGTGATTAGATTTATCTTCACCAGCTATTTTGGCTAATTCTCTAAGTTGATTCTTAGGAACTTTCTTGTCTCCACGGTTTAGTTTTGGACAACTTTCCCTTTGTTAAGTTTGTTTATGAGCCGGGTGCATAGGTTCGTCGAAACATTAACCTAAGTGATTCTGGTTCTTGGTGTTTGTTTCTCCCTTAAACCATGGTATTATTCTGCTTTTTAAAACTTCAAATTGGGTGAAAATTTTGATAGCAAGCTAGAGTTGTAGTAACAAATTTTGAGTATGGCAATGATTTAGTTTATGCTTTATTATGAATTCAGTGGTCATGGAGTTGTTGGTTCTTGTTTACTATGAAGTTCCATGAATTGCATGATTTAAGTGAAAGCTAGTTGATGTATGCTGCCAATATTCTGATACAAAGAAATTGCTTAGTTGTAAAGATAATCGTTCTCAATGTTTAAAGGTTCATGCCCACTCTTAGTCATGTCTGGAGTAAATCGATTCATGTTCAAGAAAGTCTAAAATGATGTCTGAATTTTGCTCACCTTTTCTTGATTCGAGTTACATTTCTGTGTTTGATTCAGTTTTTCTGTTGAATTTTCAAACTGAAATCTAGTGTACTATGAGATTTATATGCTATTGTTTCCTTCAAATCTTCCTTATTAAAATGTTGATTAGTTAGTTAGCTTTGAATTCATGGCATAGGCAGTTTGTTTTTCTGTCGTTGTGCCCACGCAAGACACCAGGAAAGCAAGAAGTTTCCTGGGAGTAAATTTAGGGATTGGCCCTATATTGGTTATGGTTTTAATTTAGAAAAGAAACAAATTTTGGAGCCTATGCACTGAAATTGCGCCTGGCCCGTTTTCATAATCATATACTGTTAATATATATTTAGAATAGATCCAACATCTTGGGCCCTTTTAATTAAGTATTGTCCTCCACAAATAAATTGAAGTGCACCATACGCAAATAAAATCCATAATGTATGGCCCTCACATAAATACAAAAATTAGTCTAAAAAATCCTTGAACTCTCATAGTTTGCTTTAGGCGCGTTTAATTAAATAATTGTCATAGCTACGGGTACGGTTCCCGTGACGTGGTCGTGACACCTAATTTCTAAAAAATCAGGGGGTACATTTATGTGACCCGACCACAATTTAATATTCTTAATAGAATAAATATGTTGTGGATTGTGGGTACGGTTCGTGTGACACGATTCACGACGTGTAGTAAAGTAATTACTTGAATAACAATCGGATTATTAAAAAAGTTTAAAAGGAATAAAAATGCACATAGGTTTCAAAGATGTTTTAAAATCAAATAAATAGGCCAATAATAATAGTTGAGCGACCATGCTAAAACCATAGAACCCGGGAATGCCTAACACCTTCTCCCGGGTTAACAGAATTCCTTACTCGGATTTCTATGTTCGCGTACCTAAATAGAGTCAATCTTTTTCTCGATTCGGGATTTTTAAATCGGTGACTTGGGCACCATATAATTATCCCAAACAGCGACTCTGATTTCTAAATAAATAATCCTGTTTCGACTGTCACTTAAATTGAAAAAACTCTCTTATACCCTTTCGGGGTAGAAAAAGGAGGTGTGACACAATATAGAAATAAATAAAGGGATTCAAGAAAAGCAAAGAATGAAAGACATGGGAAGTTGAGAAAGGAGAAAAGATTTGAAATGAACAAGAAAGAGTGACAGTGTGTCTCTCTAACCCCTTAAAAAGAAGTGAAATGACTCAAAAAGTCAAGTGAATGTGTGCCAAAATGAAACAAAAGAAGTGATTAAGGGAAAAAGGAACCTACTTAGACCAAACATTTCCTACCCTGAACCAAAAGCCTTCACTATTTCTCCACAAAAGCCCTATATGATCTCTAGTTGAATGAAGCTTACATTAGTGGTGACTCACATACGGGGCAAGCATATGGTACTTAGAGCCGGACTTGTGACTTTTCCTTGTGAGAGATGAGTGTATTTCCATTAACCTCATTCCGAGTACCACTATCTTAAAGGTGAGGTTTGCTTAGGGAGAGTTGAGGATGTGTGAGTTTGGGTTCCACAATGACCAAAGTAATAGAAAGAGTTTCGTTGATGTGTTGAGTCAACTCTTGATGCTCTTGTGTCACACTAAATCCATGGTGTTTAAAAGAGTGAATGTTGTTAATGATTCATTTGTATTGAGGGCAATTGTTAGTCCCAATTGATGCTAGATGAGGTCACTTTAGAATAGCTGAATTTTCTTGGATTTCCTCTTAAGGGGTGGGTCCTATTTTGTTTGCTTGAGGACAAACAAAAACTTAAGTTTGGGGGAGTTGATAACTAGGGATTATGATGCATTTTACACTCTTTTTGCTTGAGTATTGATTAGAATTGTGTACAAAGTAGTCTCAAAGGCTCACAAGTTGTGCTTGAATGCAGGTTTGATCAATAAGGTAACAAGGTGTCAAAAACCAGCTCAAAAAGGAGTGAAACTTGCACAAGTACCAAGACAAGACCAAGCTCAGTCAAACAGGGCCAGTGCGGCCGCACACCATTCTGTGCGGTCCGCAAAGATGAAGTTCAGAGACTATGCTTTTCAGGCTACAAGGCAATGCGGCCGTAAAGGGTTTTGTGCGGTCCGCATTGGGTTCATTGCGGCCACACTCAATTTCATGCAGTCCGCATTGCCCACGATCAGAGAGTTTCTAGTTTGGATGTTGAAGCCCAATCTGCGGTCTATTTTGTACGGACCGCAATAGGATCCACTGCGGCCGCACTCGACTTTGTATGATCCGCAGATCCCGAGTTCATAGAGCAGATGATTGAAGCCTAGAGCCTCAGTGCAGCCGCACTGCATTTCGTGCGGTCCGCACTAGCCCCGCAGGGGTATTTTTGTTTAGAATGTTCAGCTTAGTATAAATAGCTTATTTTTCCATTTTTAGGTCATCAGATAGTTTTGTACGTAGAACTGCACTTGTGACTGCTTCTCTTTTACCATTTTGAGAAATTTTAGCTTAATTTCAACATTGAATCTTCAAGTTTTAATTAGCAATTAATTATTATGAGTTTTTCTTCATCTATTGCTTTGTTTTCTTCTCTAATTATAAGTCGCTAAACCCATTAGCTAGGGTTGTGGCTCAACCCTAGTGTGGGTAATTGATGGGTCCTGTGTTTTGATGCTTGATTGTCTATTGGTGTTTGATATTTGGGCTAGTTTAGGGTTTTAATTGCAAACACTAGTTTATGCCTAGTAGACTTTGGCTCTTCTTGAGAAAAAGAGACTAAGTCCATGAAATTAGTCCAACAAGGAATTGGGGCGTATTCAAGAGATCGATAGCCCAAATTAAAGAGTTAAACCTAGAGATAGTCCCGACTTGAACCTTGATTACTCGCACAAATTTGCATATCCAATTGGTCATTCAATTCGGGCAAAATCACTCGAACTACCGAGAGGTATAGAGTGAGTAGAATCATGCAATGGTTATATCATACTCTCCAAATATGACAATCTAGCTTTAGACTCAAGAATTCGTCAATTGACAACCTAGGAGAAAGTCACTACCCTAGTGCCTTTTATCTAATTGAACAACTTGCAATAGTTTAATCTTAGCTTTACTTGGTCTAATTTAGTATTATAGTATTATAAAATTAAAATTAAATTCAAAACCAAAAATGTTTAGAAGTACAATTAGGAACAAATACACAACTCCATTTTAGATAGAAACTCAACTCTAATATCTATCTCCCTGTGGAAATCGATCCCGACTTTAATCGGGTAAAAGCTGCTTCGACCTCTCTCGCTACTCTATAGTAGTGCAGGGTTGGCTGCGATCATGTAGCGTGAGTACAATTAACTCAACAAGTAACAAGACTAAATAAAGAGCTGAAGATAGTGACGAGCTACACAGTTCTAGTTCAATTCCATTAGTCTCAACATAAGAAAATAGACATGCTTTCAAGTCCGGCAATTGAAGTCAAATCGGTTAATTCATGTCAAATTCAAGTATAATATGAATGTAATATCTCTCAGAAATTTCAAATCAGTGATATATGGCATCTAAGTGCAACAATAATAAAATCAAATGCATCCTCTCAGAGTAATAGTCACTCAGTCCTCCCATTCACCCCAACCTCACAATCTCTCATTCCTCTCAGTCGCTCGGCACTCAGCACTCACACTTAGTAGGTACCTACGCTCACTAGGGGTGTGTACACACTCCGGAGGGGCTCCTTCAGCTCAAGTGCTATATCAAGCCAATCATGGCATAAATCAATGAAACATGTTGCGACGTGTAGCCTGATCCCATAAATATCCTCACAATTATGCACTTGACCTCACTCAGTCACCAACCTCTCCAATCTCTCGGGCACTCAGTAATCATGAAATCATCCCAAACAGTAATGATATGATGTATCAATAAGGAATAATAGAGATTGAGATATGATATGCAAGTAAAATTGAGACTGAAGTACAAATAGCAATTAACAGGTAATTCAACATGTAACACGGCTTCTGTGGGTCTCAACAATACCAACACATAGCCTAAACATGATTTAACAGTCAAATTTCTTTAACACATGGAGAGCATATAGTTAACAACAAGTTATTTAACTTCACAACTCTATGGAATGAACCAAGTCACAATTTCTACGGTGCACGCCCACACGCCCGTCACCTAACATGTGTGTCACTTCCAAACCAATCACAAGACACATAATACAGGGTTTCATACCCTCAGAACCAGATTTAGAACTGTTACTTACCTCAATCCGAGCAAATCTCTACTCCAACACACCTTTGCATCACAAATCGGCGTCCAAGTGCCTCGAATCTAGCCATAAACAATTCGATATAATCAATACAAGCTAAAGGAATCAATTCCACAAGAAAATATGAAGTTATTAATCAAAATCTAGAATCGGCTCAAAGTCGGCCCCTGGGCCCACATCTCGAAATACGACAAAAATCACAAAACCTGAAAGCCCATTCAACCACGATTCTAACCATACTAAACTTACTCAAATCTGATAACAAAATCTCATTCAAAACCTCAAAAATCTAGCCTAAGAACTCTTTTTTATTTTCCCTAATTTTCTACCCCAAATCACAAATTAAATTATGGAATCAAAGGTATAATCATGGAAACAAATCAAAATTAGATACAAACCATTTGCCCAAAACACCCACGTGAAAATCCCTCAAAAAATCTCCTTCTACCGATCTCCCAAATCAGTTTTGTGTTATGAACCCAAAACCCTGGTTTTTAAAACTTATGTTTTGCCTAGTTACGCCTTCATCTTAAACGCAGAAGCATTCTCGCGTTCGGGAAGCACAATAATGCCTCAGATCAAAAACCCTTCTACGCAACGCGTTCAATCACAACGTGAATCTTCGCTGAACCTCCCTTCGTAAACGCAACCACCCCTCCGCGAACGCATAGACTAATAGCATGGGGTCCCCAGCTGCCGCTTTTATTCTTCGCGAATGCATCACCCTTCTCGTATTCGCAATGCATCCACTGCCCAAACCTTCGCGAATGTGGCCACCTCTTCACGAACGTGAAGAACAAATCCACATTAGCCTCTAGATACATTTCGCGAACGCGAGACGTTTCTCGCGAACGCATAAGGGAAAACCAGTAACCAGCAAAAACCAGCAAACCCAACTTCAGTAGTCTCCAAACTTCAAGTTTTGATCCGTTAACCACTCAAAATCCACCCGAGGTCCGCGAGACCTTAACCAAACATATGATCAAGTCCCAAAATATCATACGAACTTAGTCAAGCCCTCAAATCACCTTAAACAATATCAAAAACATGAATCACACATTGATTCAAGCCTAATGAACTGTGAAACTCCAATTTCCACAAAGGCACTGAAACCTATCAAATCATGTCCGATTGACCCTAAATTTTGTACACAAGTCACAAATTACACCACGGACCCACCCCACTTCCGGAATTGGAATCTGACCCTGATATCAAAAAGTCAATCCTCAGTCAAACTTTACAAAAATTCAACTCTTGAAACGACCGGCCGGGTTGTTACATCATCCCCCTTTAAACAAACGTTCGTCCTCGAACGGGACTAGAAACATACATGGAGTCTGAAATAGGTGTGGATATCTGCTCCACATCTCCTGCTCGGTCTCCCAAGTAGCTTCCTTAACTGGCTGACCTCTCCACTGCACATTCACTGAAGCTATGTTCTTTGACCTCAAATTTCGAACATGCCAATCTAAAATGGCTATCGGCTCCATATAATAAGTCAAATCACCATCTAAATGAATTGTGCTGCAATCCAAAACATGAGACGGATCGTCGACATACTTCCGGATCATAGAAACATGAAATACTAGATGCACACTCGACAAACTTGGTGGCAGACAAGCTTGTAAGCCATCTTCCCAATCCTCTGAAGTACCTCAAACAACACAATATACTGAGAGCTCAACTTGCCCTTCTTTCTGATTCTCATAACACCCTTCATGGGTGAAACCTTGAGTAGAAATGTTTCCCTAACCATGTAAGAAACATCACGAACCTTCCTGTTGCAGAACTCTTCTTTCTGGATTGCGTCGTGCAAAGCTATTCATGAATGAATTTAACCTTATCCAAAGCATCCTGAACCAAGTCAGTACCCAATACCTTAGCCTCACCCGGCTCAAACTAACCCACTGGAGACCTACACTGTCTCCCATATAAACCCTCATATAGAGTTGTCTAAATGCTCGACTGGTAGCTGCTATTGTAAGCTAACTCACGAGCGAAAGAAATTGATCCCAAGAACCCCCAAAATCAATGACACAAGCACGTAGCATATCCTTCAATATCTGAATAGTGCGCTCGGACTATCCGTCCGTCTAAGGATGAAATGTTATGCTCAACTCAACCTGGATGCCCAACTTTCGCTGTACTGCTTTCCAGAACTGTGATATAAAGTGTGTGCCCCGATTTGAAATGATGGACACTAGCACCCCATGAAGGCGAACAGTCTCAGCCAACCGCTTCGAAGATTAAGTAGTCCCAACGAGAATGAAGTGCGCGAACTTGGTCAATCGATCCACAATCACTCCAAATAGCATCGAACTTTCTCGAAGTATGTGGGAGCCCAACTACAAAGTCCATGGTGATCTGCTCTCACTTCCACTCTGGAATCTCTACCCTCTAAAGTAATCCACCCGGTCTCTGATGCACATACTTCGCATGCTAGTAGTCAAGGCACCGAGCTACAAACCCCACAATATCCTTCTTCATCCTCATCCACTAATAGTGCCCTCAAATCCTCGTACATCTTCATGGTACCCGGATGAATAAAATACCGCAAATTGTGGGCCTCCTCAAGAATCAACTCACATAGCTCATCTGCATTAGGAACACCAATCCGACTCTGCATCCTTAATACCCCATCATTCCCAATAGTCACATTTCTGGCATCACCGTACTGAACCCTGTCCTTAAGGACAAGCAAATGGGGATCATCATACTAGAGCTCTCTGATGCGATCATATAAGAAAAACCGAGAAACCACACAAGCTAGAACCCGACTGGGCTTCGAAATATCCAATCTCATAAACTAGTTGGCCAAGACCTGAACATCAACTGCAAGTGGTCTCTCGCTAACATTGATGAATGCAAGGCTACCCATACTCATTGTCTTCCTACTCAAGGCATCGACCACCATATTGGCCTTCGCGGGATGATACAGAATAGTAATGTCATAGTCCTTTAGCAGCTCCAACTATCTCTGCTACCTCAAATTTAGATCCTTCTGTTTGAACAAGTGCTGGGGACTCTGATGATCCGTAAATACCTCACAAGACATGCCATTGAGATAATGCCTCCAAATCTTTAATGCATGAACAATAACAATCAACTCCAAATCAAAAACATGGTAGTTCTTCTCATAAGGCTTCAACTGGCGCAAAGCATAAACCATCACTCTACCCTCTTGCATCATCACATACCCAATACCAATCCAAGAAGCATCACAATACACTGTATAAGAGCCTGAAGCTGAAGGCAAAACTAGAACTGAAGCTGTGGTCAAGACAGTCTTGAGCTTCTAAAAGCTCTCCTCACACTCATACGACCACCTAAAAGGACCACCCTTTTGAGTCAATTTGGTCAAGGGCGATGCAATAGATGAGAAACCCTATACAAAAATCTCCGTAGCTGAGGCCGGTCTGGGCCAACTCTGAACTACCTCTATCTTCTTTGGATCCACCTGAACACCCTCACTGGACACCACTTGCCCCAAGAACGCCACTGAATTGAGCCAAAACTCACACTTGGAGAACTTGGCATAAAGCTTCTCTTCCATCAACCGCTGTAACACAATCCTCAAATGCTGGGCATGCTCCTCATGGCTATAAGAGTACACCAGGATATCATCAATGAACACTATGAAAAACGAGTCGAGATAAGGCTGAAACACACTGTTCATCAGATGCATGAACGCTGCTGGGGAGTTTCTCAGCCCAAAAGATATCACAAGGAACTCATAATGACCATAACGGGTCATGAATATTGTCTTTAGAATATTAGAGTCATGAATCTTCAACTGGTGATACCCAAACCTCAAATCAATCTTGGAGAACACCCTCGCTCACTGAAGCTAGTCAAACAGATCATTAATACGCAACAAAGGATATTTGTTCTTGATTATGACTTGGTTCAACTGCCTATAATAAATACACATCATCATAGTACCATCCTTCTTCCGTACAAACAGCACCGGTGCACCCCAAGGCAACACGCTAGGCCTAATAAACCCCTTATCAAGGAGTTCCTGAAGCTGCTCCTTCAATTCCTTCAACGCAACTGGTGCCATACGATACGGTGAGTTAGAAATGGGCTGAATGCCTGGCACCAAGTCAATACCGAAGTCAATATCCCTTTTAGGCGGCATGCCCGGCAGGTCCGCACGAAACACATTCAAGAACTCTCGCACCACTAGAACAGAATCAATAGTAGGAGTATCAGCACCAACATCCCTCACAAAGGCCAAATAAGATTAACAACCCTTCCCAATTATCCGCTGGGCCTTCAAATATGAAATCACTCTGCTGGGAACGTAGTCTAGAGAACCTCTCCACTCAATCCTTGGCAACCTGGCATCGCTAACATCACTATCATAGCGTGACAATCCAGAACAACATAACACTGAGACAACTAATCCATACCCAAGATCACATCGAAATCAACTATACTAAGCAACAAGAGATCAAATCTAGTCTCCAAACCCCCAATAATTACTACACACGACCAATATACACGGTCCACAATAATAGTATCACCCACTGGCATAGCTACATGAATAGCTAAAACTAAGGACTCACGGGGCATATCCAGATAATAAGCAAATTATGATGATACCTACGAATAATTAGAACCAGGGTCAAATAATAAAGAGGCATGCCAGGCATCCATGTGGCAAACTGAGATAATACTTGTGATCACTGCATCTAAAACAACAACATATGGTCTGGTAGGAATAGCATAGAATTGGGCCTGACCGCTACCTGATCGACCTCCCCCTCTACGGCAACTTCTAGCTGACAGAGCCCCATCCCGAGCTGGCTAGGCGGGTGGTGAAATAACTGATGCTGAAGCCACAAACTGACTCATTTGCCGCACTAGACCTCCCGAACAGTGAGGACATTGCCTCCATATATGCCCAAACTCCACGCACTCAAAATAACTCCCCGAGGCTGGTAGTGGGGACTAAAAGGAACTCAAGCACCGGGATAATTGATAGAAGGACCTGGCATGGATGAACCTTGAATCGATGGAGCACAGGATGAACTATGAACTGGGAGAGCACTGAGTGATGACTGCACCTAATGAGAACTATATAAAAAATGGCCAGATGATGCATCACGGTGAACAAGATGAGCAGTTTGAGCATGCCTATAAGGACGACTCCTGCCGTGGGGGAACTGACCCCCAGAAGGAACACCGTTGAAACCACCCAATCCACGAGGCCTCTTGGCCTCCTTCTCACCCCAGTCCTAACTACAGACCATCTCTATCTATCGAGCAGTGTCGACTACCTTATCAAAACTAGCGCCAAATACCCTCTCTCGAGTCATAAGCAACCACAGCTGATATGTGAGGCCATCAATGAACCTCCTAATCCTCTCCCTATCAGTGGGAACCAACCAAACTGCATGATGAGCCAACTCAGAAGACCTCATCTCGTACTGTGTCACGGACATGCCATCCTAACATAACTGCTCAAACGGTCTGCGCAACTCCTCTTTGTGAGACCGCGACACGAACTTCTCCATGAAGAGAGCGGAGAACTCCTGACATGTATGTGGTGTCTCACATACCGGCCTACGCCTCTCATAAGCCTCCCACCAAATGAAGGCAGCCCTAGTGAACTGAAAAGTTGTGAACGAGACCCCACTGGTTTCCAGAACACCGACCGTGCAAAGAATCTGCTCACACCTGTCCAAGAAGTCCTGGGCATCTTTCGACTCTACCCCACTGAAAGATAGAGGTCGGAGTCTCCCAAAAATCTCTAGTCTCTTCTGCTCATCCTCAATCAAAATAGGAATCACATGGGCCTAAGCAGCTGCAATCGACTAGGCTGGTAGTGCCCCCGGTGTCTGAAGTTCTTGCATCACCTGCTCTGGTGTACGGGTGGTAGGAGTCTGAGTTCCTCCCCCGGTATGAGAAATGGCTGCTGCAATAGGAATAGAGACCGCCTGAGCAAGACTGGTACACACGGTTAGAATCTGAGCAAAGGCCTCTTGAAAGCCTGGAATTACAATGAGCACAGCTGGTACCTGAGCTGGACTCACTGGTTCATCTACAACTGGATCCTACTCCTGAACTAGGGCAATTAGTGGATCTGTGGGTGCTGCCCTAGGTACTGTACAAGCTGAACCCCTACCCCTACCGTGACCTCAACCTCTCATGGCCCTAACTAGTGGTACTGGTGGTCGTCTATGTGAGAATATAACAACAAAAATTTAGTTACCGAAATCAACAAATCCGCACGACAAGAATACAAAAATGTGAAGTTTCCTAAGGGTTCGACAACCTCTCGAAGATAACTACAGACGTCTCCATACCAATCCGCAAGACTCTACTAAACCTACTCATGACTCGTGAGACCTATGTAACCTAGGCTTTGATAACAACTTGTCACGGTCCAAAACCCAACCTATCATGATGGCGCCTATCGTGGTACTAGGCAAGCCGACATTTACGAATAACTCTAACACTTTTAACAAAAATAGATTTAAAGCAGTTTAAATAGTAACTTCTCATAAACATGATAGACAAATCTAAAATATAACACGAAAAACTCCTAAATTGGGGTGTCACAGAGTACATGAGCATCTAATATCACAAGCCTGGAATATAATGTCTATGATAGTTTGACACTAAATACAATAAAATGAAAGACAGGGAAGGAGAAACAAGGTCTGCGAATGCGAGAAACTAACTTGGAATCTTCCAGAAGACCAACTGTGCGAAGAAATCAACACCCACCGTGTCTAAAAACACCTGGATCTGCACACGAAGTACAGGATGTAGCGTGAGTACAACCAACTCAGTAAGTAACAAGACTAAATAAAGAGCTGAAGATTATGACGAGATACACAATTATAGTTCAATTTCAGTAGTCTCAATATAAGAAAATAGGCATGCTTTCGAGTCCGACAATTTAAATCAAATCAGTTAATTCATGTCAAATTGAAGTATAACAGGATGTAATATCTCTCAGAAATTTCAAATCAGTGATATATGGCAGCTAAGTGCAACAATAATGAAATCAAATGCATCCTTTCAGAGCAACAATCACTCTGTCCTCCCATTCACCCAAACCTCACAATCACTCATTCCTCTTAGTCGCTAGGCACACGCACACGCACTCAGTAGGTACATGCACTCACTAAGGGTGTCTAGACTCTAGAGGGGCATTTTCAGCCCATGCCCTACATCAATCCAATCATGGCATAAATCAATGAAACATGTTGCGACGTGCAACCCGGTCACATAAATATCCTCATAATCAGGCCCTCGTCCTCACTCAGTCATCGACGTCTCCAGTCTTTTCAGCTCTCAGTAATCATGAAAATTAGCCAAACAGTAATGATATGATGTATCAATAAGGAATAATAGAGATTGAGATATGATATGCAAGTAAAATTGAGACTGAGTACAAACAACAATTAGCAGGTAATTCAATATATATCACGACCTCTATGAGTCTCAATAGTACTGTTAGTTTATATAAGTCCAACAAATTGTAGAGTACCTGGTCCTATATGAGATAATGCTAAGAAAGCTTTTGGAAACTAAAAGTAAAAAAGACAAGGGATTTTAACATGAAAAAATCCCACACAAGGGGATCAAAAAACCACGACCTACTCTTGTAGGCTTTAACTTCACTAACTTGCAATCTCCCTATTACAAGCCACTTTGCAATAACCCTATTACAAAGACTTCAACTAACTTGTGATGCTCTCACCACAAGCCACTTTATATCTCTCCTAGTTACAAAGGCTTTAAACTTATGACTATTCCTAGTCATAACATAAACTCGGAAGTTTACGAATTTTTGGTTTTTTCCTAAGACAAAGCTTCTAATAAAGCAAACTAGGAAATATAATGAAGAACAAATGACAAGATTACAATTCAACTACAGATATACATAAACTCAATAACAGACTGATCCTTAGTGGAGTTGTCTTCTTGTTCTTGACACATCAGTGACTTCAATGCCGAATAAACACTGTTATGTTTGAGAGAATATCACTGAATGCACGCCGATGTTGTGCCTTGAACCATGTTGTTATTTCACAAAAGACATCACAATGGATAGTGGTGTCAATTCTTGATACACGCTTCTTCCCAATGAGAAGAGACTATTGTACTGCCTGCACAGCCACTTCTGTGCAGTTGCGTTCTAGCTGGATAGTCGACTTGTACTTCTGTTAGAAAACACTACCGAACCAGGTTCCAGTTGTGTTCCTCTTCTGTAACGGTTACGAGATGGTCACTTTCTGCTACTATGTTCCAGCTGTACAGTTGACCTGTACTTCTGTCAGAGAACCATAAGGGATCAGGTCCCTATTGTGTTCCTCTTTATAATGATTTCGGACAATCACTGACTTTTACTTGTGCCGGAGAACCCTAAGGGACAAGATCACCAGGTCCCTGTTGTGTTCCTCCCTGTGATCGTTCATTTATTTACTGATTTTCAGACTTGGACCAGGTCAGTTGAAATGTATACCATGTGGACCAAGTTCTTTATCTGGTTCTTTACAACAAGTTTGTTAGATCATCAAAACATAAGAAGCATTAGGCAAAGACATTGAAAATCCATCAATTTCTCCCTTTTTGATGATGACAAACTTAGGCATGGATAGTATTTGTGTAGAGTAAAAATAACTAGATAAGATACCAGAAATAACACAAGGTTCCCCCTTAATCTCAGATATCTCTTTTTTTTCTTTTTTTTAAATTGATTCCCCCATAAGCTCAGAATTTTTGACTACACAAAGTTCCCTTCAATTATTCCCCCTGAATTTCCCTTCAATTATTCCCCCTGAATCTTATATTCTTCCCCCTTTTGGTATCATTAAAAAGACCACAAGCAGAATTTAGCATAAAGAAGTCTAACACAGCTAGCTCATTCCACATATGTGCACATAACATGACAGAAAAGAGAAGTCAGAGGAACACAACATCACAGTATTATACAGGAAAAAAAGGGAGCTGTTTTATTAATATTTACAATGGACTGAGCAAGACAGGAGCAGTAATGGTGAATTCTAGCATGCCATCACAAAAATAAAACAGCAGCCATAGAAGATTAGAGCAAAAATAGTTGTTCACTAAGAGGATCCTAGGGGACATTAGAAGAAGGAGGCTTGGAAGAAGAGACAATAATGGTTTTGAGAACCAGGTCCAGTCGAGCATTTGCAGACAGTTGTTCTTCAAGTAATTGTGCCCGAAGTCTATCATTTTCCTTTATCAGTCATGCAACTTCTTCATTAACAGAATCAGGTCCTTTAACTGCTTGACTGAGCTGAGTCTCCAGTATGGTATTTCGAGCCCTCAACCTTCTGATCTCTTCAGAAGCTACATTTTGAGCGTTGATCAGCTGAGAAATGGTTGAGATGCTTCCACCAACTCTTTCTATACACTCACATTCTTCTAAAGTGGTTTTATAGAAGGTTTGCTTACGTGTGCCTACTGTTGGATTCCCCAAGGGGACCTTGTAGAATCTGAACACCTGAGTGAGGAGAAAGCAATATGGTAGCCCATGATTCCCACCTTTAAAGTTTGCCACCTTTTGCATATGACCTATCATGATTGTTGGCAAATTGATTGGGACAAACTCATCAAGCGCTTCCATTAAGACCATATCCGATTTTGTAGCAATAGATCGCCTCTCAGAACAAGGTAAGAGCACCTTATTGACTAGTTCAAAGAGAAGCTGATACTCAAGAAACACAACCTTCTTATGCACCTGTTCCCCCTACTGAATTGCTTGCTCCTTCATGATGGCTCTCCTGAAGTTTACACCACAGACACCCTTGACTGAGAACATACCTTCACATGGAATTCGGAGAACCTTTCCCAATGTTGAGGCGTCAAGTACAATGTCTACTCCATTTACTAGCGCACAAATGTGATCCCCCTCAATAGTGAAGAGAGATGCGTAAAAAGTTTGTACCGCATCTTCGTCCACCAGAGGCATGCTCCCTTCAAACAGGTGTTCCCATTGTTGAAATTCCACAATCTCCAGAATTTGTCTCATACCGGCCATCTCTGAAATTTCTGGATCAAATGTACGACCCCACAAGACTTTTTGAATTCTTAATCTCTGCTGCCAGAGACCACTATTACAGGGCATGATCCTCAGTACACCAGGAGTTGTACCAGTTTCCCAATTCTATTTGCTGGACCCTTCAACAGACTTTCCTTTCCAGCTTACTATCCCCACAGTATCATCTTCAGATATAGCTTGCTCAGTTTGACTTCTTTTAGACTTGCTAATTCCCTTCACGGATGACCCTTTTTTTTTGCTCAATAGTTTCATCAGAAGCTTTATCTACAGACTTTCGAGCTTTCAAAGATTGTTGTACCAGGGAACCAGGTTCCCTTGGACCATTTTTGTCAATCCCATCTACTAGAACACTTTTGTTAGTGACAAATTCCCTTTGATTCATTATCCTCTTTTTCCTTTTCTTGACACTCCTCTTACTTTTCTACAGTGTGGACTCAAAACTTTATTATTGTTGTGACCTGATAGTGGGTGACTTGGAGGAGGATTCTATGAGCTTAGAATGATCAGGATGTGTAGGAGTGGGTTTGCATGGAAGAGAATCAGGTTCTTCAGAAGGTTTTTCTGAGAACGTCTCATGAGCCAAAGACTCAAGGAGTACTGTGGTTTGTACATCTCTTAAGCATGGATTTTCTTCCCCTTGATACCCTGATGAGAGATTTGCTCCTTCACTCATCAGACTCTCAGCAACGATAGCCATGATGCTATGTGATTCTTCCTTTTCTGGTGACTCTAAGAGAGTCACTAAGTCCAGAATAGAGGAGTTTAGGTATTGGTCAGGATCATCCTCAGGAACTTCTGACACTTGAGAGGTAAAACCTCTTAAGTCTACGTTGATAAGATTAGAGGAATGGCTACACATAGGGTTTTCAAAATGAGAGAGAATAGGGTTTATCAGAAAAGGGAAAACTGTAGGAAAAGAGGAGGCGCTAGGAATGGGTAAAGTAGTAGAAGGAGTGAAATAGTGAAGCTCTGAAATGATTTCAAGGATGATAAGGAAACATGAGTAGTGTTATCGGTGGGAGAAGGAAGCTATTGTTCAATTGCCATTATAGGAGTACTTAAAAGACAAATAGAGTAAGAGCGAGAGATGAAGAAAGGATTACAGCTACATAAAAGAGATGAAGGTTCATGGCTTGCTGTAAGAGAGAAAGAAGGTTTTATTGGAAGAAGGGCTAATGATAAGAGGAGAGAGAGAGAAACAGGTTCTGAATAGTTTTGAAGACGGTGGTAGGTTTGTGGGAAAGCGTTACCGTGCAGAGGGGGTGAACGGATTTGAAAGACAAGACAGGATATGCAGAATATGAAAAGGTGTATGATGTGGCGTTGAGTTAATTTTGTTTTTAATTTTTTTTTGTTTTGAGAAGGCATGCAAAATAAGCACATTACTACTAACCTGGGGTACAAGAACCTGATGCCAGACCAATTTTTTTGAAAAAGGTTTTAGCAGTTCCTCTCTCGCAGTTCATACTGTACCTTTAGCTTCTATGATCTTTATGTGTGTTTACCTGCAATGGTATTGATGTGAGTTAGGCTTGGTCAGAAAATACTTTAGCTAACTTTACCTGACGGTGTCTTGCATAGCCAACTGATGAAGAATCAGGTTCTTCATTAGACTCTCATGACCTCATCTTCACTTTGTATGTTCCTGAATATTCTCTACTCAAGGATTTGATGAAGATATCTAGAATTTGGTCTCCTGTTCTGCAAGACTTCCTACATATCAACCCTTTCTCCATATTTACCCTCAGAAGATAATGTCACCCCTCAATGAGCTTGGTCCTCTTGTATTGAACTGCTTGGAGAAGACATACCATCAGTTTCGAAGATACCCCATGGTCTTCCAGTTGCTGCTCAATTCATAGGGTTTGAGTACATCAGGATGCTCCCTCTACACATTCTTCTTCAGTTGTTGACGTGGCCATTGAGTTTTGTTTCCCTGTCTCCCAAGGGATGAGGCATGAACATGGCAAGTGAACCATTCCAGAAGTGCTCTTCCTTTTCACAAGACAACCTGCACAGTTAACATCATCATACCCAACAGAATTAAAAATTGTCACATGAGGGGTAATACAGGACCAGGTCCTAAGTTCCCTTAAGGTATCTCAAACTTCTTTGGGCAGCCTTCAAGTAGGATTCCTAATGACTTGACTTTAGATTCTATTCTGGAGTGGGGATACAGAAAGAATTTTTTTTTTAGTTTTTAAAATCTTATCTAACTCTAGAATACAAAAGAGTGATTGAATTGTCACATAGATGGGAGCTTTTGTGTTTTCAGTTTGGGACTGAGGTTTGATTGGTAGGGGAAGTTGGGAGGTTAATTTTGATTTCCCCACACTCTTGTTATGTTACTTGTGGGGTGCCATGAGCTGCATCTCCACTCTTTATTCAGCTTCAGTGGTAGTAAGTGAAGTACTAGGTTCCTTGTGAGAAGTGAAAGATAATGTTACACTGTCTTTCACTTGTCTCCTTCATCTTACTCATTATGTCAGCCTCCTTTCTTGAAGCCTTAGAAATTTTCCAGTGACCAGAGTTGGTTCATTATATTGATCATCACCGTTTCTTCCTTGGCTAGAGGAAGGTGTCTTGTTGAATACCCCATGAGCACTTCCTTCCATTTTGTGTGTCCTTTATTGTAGACTTTGTGGTCTTGCTTTGTGGAGAGTATCCCAGAAGGATTCCTTTATTCGTCTTTTGCATTGAAATTCCCAAGATGATCCTTCCCGTTATCGAGAACATGACATTTTCACTCAAGAGGATTCTCAGATGAGTTGTCTTTCAGTCAAGAAGGCATTTTCTTCCATTTGGCAGCTCATAGTGGGTTTTTGATTCAGGAGGGACCTGCTCAGACACCTGTTCACCAAGTAGAAAGCAACATTTACTACTTTTGCCCAGAATTTCTTGGTGATTCCATAGTCGATGAGCATTGTCCATGCCACATCTTCTAATTCCATTCGTTCTTTCAGCAATACCATTTTGCTATGAAGTGCTTGGTATAGAGAAATTGTGCGTGACCCCCCTCCTTTTTGCTTTCACTTGAATCTTCTTGACAAGAACCATTAACACCTCGAGAGTCTCCTCCTTTGTTTTGTGAACCGTGTCCAGGTGACTCTTAATTTTGGCAGACCACGCACCAAGGTCCTTTTGAGTTAATTTATTAGGAGGTGAGAAGCTTGCATTCACCAAACTTTCATGCCAAGGTTCCGACTTCACCGATCTCATACCACAGGCTTATAGAGATTCATAGTTAACAGAGTGGATGTTATCGTTTCCTTTGTCTACTGAGACCACTTGGCCAGTTATCAGATTGGTGACTGTACTTTTAGGCCATTCACATAGTACATGTTCCCACTGAGTGCCAAAGAACATTTCCAACATTACATTCACCGAG
The DNA here is from genome assembly GCF_000715075.1 of Nicotiana tabacum. NCBI lineage: Eukaryota > Viridiplantae > Streptophyta > Magnoliopsida > Solanales > Solanaceae > Nicotiana > Nicotiana tabacum. Next base: position 29,064,273 of record NC_134087.1, on the reverse strand, counting down.
AATATACCCTCTACTTCCTTTTTAAGGATACATTCCCTTCAAGTAGGGCTTTTAGTGAGAGGAAATTCATGATATTTTCAGTCACGTGCTTTAAGCATCCATAGTCCATAGTCCATCGCAGTCCGCTTCATCTCACTGCTCCCTGAATATGCAAATCAAGGGTTAGATTTAGGAACCCAAACTAGTTTGGGTCCTTTGTTATGATAGAAAGGATGAATGAGGACTTTCCTAGTCCATGCAGGCAACATCCGCTTCTTGAGAGTGGTACCTAGTCCTTTGTTAGTAGTCACTTTATCAGTAAACACTTTGTTTTTCTGAGCAGACTGAACCCTGGCCTGACAATTTTCTTTAAAATGCCCATTGTTCCCACAGTGGGTACATAGCCAGTTATCAAGTATAGTGACATACTTGATGTGAGGGTTGTAAGGAGTTTTCTCCCTTTGGAATCTGATACCCTGCATGTTTCCACTATTGTTAAGATACATGGTAGTGACAGCATCTGAGGACCAGTGTCCACTTCAGGGATTTCTCAAGATCAATTCTTACTTTCTCCAATTCAGCTTGAAGTTGCTGATTCTTCTTGAGTTCACTACATAGGCTAGTTTTCACAACAGTTAATTCCTTTTCAAGCATGATGTGTGACTCACTAGCTACTCCTTCCCTTTCCCAAGACTCACATTCATATGTTCTCTATTGAGTTCCTCAATGGTTTCCTCTAGATCGGTGCATATCACTAAAAGGTCATCCCTCTCTTCCTCAGTAGTTGCAATTTTTCCTTCTAAGGGGTGTTTCTTATTGCTAAGACCCTCTATTGTTTCTTTTAGGTCAACAATTACTACCATCAGGTCGTCTCTCTCATTTTCCACACTAGTTATTCTTTCATTCAAGGCTTCCTTTTCTTTTTCCAGATTAGCTATGGTCTCATTTAGGTCCACTACACAGACCACCAGATCATCTCTAGATTGTTTGGCCTCTCCTAGTTCTATGGTTAGGATCTCCTTATCATTAACAAGGCTATAATAAGCATCAATTAGGATATTAGCTAACGACCTTAGCTTCTTAGAAGAGTACGATTTCAGATTTCTCTGAACATCCCTGAAGTTTACCTCATCGTCTTCATCTTCTTCATCATCATCAGACTGAGCCATCAGCGCGAACAGTGAATCATACTTCATTGCTACAGTTTCTACTGCCATCATAGAACTGTTTTCTGCATCTGGTTCCCTTTAAAATTTACTAGAAGAGTCTCCACAAGCATCAAGAGCATGTTTAATAATATTGTCAACAGCACCTTTTCGATTGAATTGTTTGTCTGGAACCAGATTCCTTTTTGCTGCTTTGTCGGGATTTTGCTTGTATTGCTCATGTTTCGCGAGTGGGCAATCTTTGATGAAATGCCCTGACTTTCCACATCTGTGACAGAGATCGTTGTTCCTTACTTTACTTGAACTACCCCATTTTGGTATACCCCCATTTCTTCGAACCATCTTTTGAAATCTCTTAGTAAGATAAGCCATGTCACTATCTTCATCACTTGAGTCACTGCTTTCAGCTTTGAGTACCAGGTTCTTTTCCTTCTTAGGCTCTCTTCTTTCATTATCTTTCTTTTTTTTCATCTCGTATGTCTTCAGATTACCAATCAACTCATCCATGGTCAGAGTTTGTAGATCTTTAGCTTCAGTGATGGCATTTACATTACTTTCCCAAGAACCAGGTAGAACACTGAGGATTTTCCTTACAAGCTTGTTTCTAGGAATGACATCTCCAGGTGAATGAAGCTCATTTATGATGGAGGTGAATCTTGTGTGCATATCTTGTATAGACTCATCGTCTTTCATCCTAAAGAACTCATATTCCGTGGTGAGCATGTCGATCTTGGACTGTTTGACCTGAGTAGTTCCTTCGTGTGCTGTTTGCAACGCTTCCCATATTTCGTTGGTAGTGACACAAGTTGAGACTCTATTGTACTCATCAGGTCCTATGCCATACATCAAGATTTTCTTGGCATGATAGTTCTTTTCTACAGCTTTTCTATCAATGTCGTTGTACTCTTTTTTGCCTTTCGGCACCATTGGTCATGTTTCTTCAAGCTTCTTCATGGGGACATGTGGACCATCACAAATGATGTCCCATAGTTATAAATCTCCTGCCATCATAAAATCATGCATGCGAGTCTTCCACCAGCCATAGTACTGACCATTGAATCTGGAAGGTCTGTAGGTTGATTGTCCTTCCTCAAAGTTGGTGGAGCAGCCATTGAGGTCCTTTCTAGGTGTTAACCTTTTAGAAAGAACATGTTCTGATACCAATTGTTAGTTTATATGAGTCCACCAAACTGTACAGTACCTGGTCTTATACGAGATAATGCTAAGAAATCTTCTGGAAACCAAAAGTAAAGAAGACAAGGGATTTTTACGTGAAAAAATCCCACACAAGGAGATCAAAAAACTACGACCTACTCTTGTAGGCTTTTAACTTCACTAACTTGCAATCTCCCTATTACAAGCCACTTTGTAATAACCCTATTGCAAAGACTTCAACTAACTTGTGATGCTCTCACCACAAGCTACTTTATAACTCTCCTAGTTACAAAGGTTTTAAACTTATGACTATTCCTATTCACAACATAAACTCAGAAGTTTACGATTTTTTGGTTTTTTCCTAAGACAAAGCTTCTAAGAAAGCAAACTAGGAAATACAATGAAGAACAAATGACAAGATTACAACTCAACTACGGATATACATAAACTCAATAACAGACTGATCCTTAGTGGAGTTGTCTTCTTGTTCTTGACACACAAGTGACTTCAATGCCGAATAAACACTATTATGTTTGAGAGAATATCACTGAATGCACGCCAATATTGTGCCTTGCACCAGGTTATTATATCACAAAAGACATCACAATGGATAGTGGTGTCAATTCTTGATACACGCCTCTTACCAATGAGAAGTGACTGTTGTACTGTCTACACAACCACTTCTGTGCAGTTGCGTTCTAGCTGGATAGTCGACTTGTACTTCTCTCAGAGAACACTACCGGACCAGGTCCCAATTGTGTTCCTCTTCTGTAACAGTTGCGAGATGATCACTTTATGCTGCTATGTTCCAGTTGTGCAGTTGACATGTACTTCTGTCAGAGAACCCTAGGGGACCAGGTCCCTGTTGTGTTCCTCTTTATAATGATTGCGGACAGTTACTGACTTGTACTTGTGTCGGAGAACCCTAAGGGACAAGGTCACCAGGTCCCTGTTGTGTTCCTCCTTGTGGTCGTTCATTTATTTGCTGATTTTCAGACTTGGACCAGGTCAGTTGAAATGTATACCATGTGGGCCAAGTTCTTTATCTGGTTCTTTACAACAAGTTTGTTAGATCATCAAAACATAAGAAACATCAGGCAAAGACATTGAAAATCCATCAAGTACCAACACATAGCCTAAACATGATTTAACAGTCAAATTTGTTTAACACATGGAGAGCATATAGTTAACAACAAGTTATTCAACTTCATAGCTCTATGGAATGGACCAAGTCACAATTTCTACGATGCCCGCCCACACGTCCGTCACCTAGCATGTGTGTCACCTCTAAACCAATCACTAGACACATAATACAGGGTTTCATACCCTCATAACCATATTTAGAACTGTTTGTTACCTCAATCCGAGCAAATCTCTACTCCAACACACATTTGCATAGCAAATCGGCCTCCAAATGTCTCGAATCTAGCTACAAACAATTCGACACAATCAATACGAATTAAAGGAATCAAAATCCGAAATCGTCTCAAAGTCGACCCCTGGGCCCACGTCTCGAAATCCGACAAAAATTACAAAACCCGAAAGCCCATTCAACCACGAGTATAACCATACCAAACATACTCAAATCCGATATCAAAACCCCATTCAAAACCTCAAAAAATCTAGCCTAAGAACTCTTCTTCATTTTTCCCAATTTTCCACCCTAAATCACAAATTAAATGATGGAATTAAAGGCATAATTATGGAAATTAAATATTCCTCCAAAAATTGCCTTCTACCGAGCTCCCAAATCAATTTTGTGTTATGAACCCAAAACCCTCATTTTTGAAACTTATATTCTGCCCAGTTACGCCTTCATCACGAACGCGAAATCATTCTCGTGTTCGCGAAGCATAATAATTCTTTGGACCAAAAACCCTTCTACACAAACGCATTCAATCATTCGCGAATGCGATTCTTTGTTGACCCGTCCCTTCGTGAACCCGAACATCCGTCCGTGAACGCATAGACTAATAGCATAAGGTCCCCAGCTGCCTCTTCTCTTCTTTGCGAACGCGTCACCCTTCTCGCGTTCGTGATGTATCCACTGCCCAAACCTTCACGAACGCGGACCCCTCTTCGCGAACTCGAAAAACAAATCCTCATCAGCCTTCAGATACATTTCGCGAACGCAAGACCTTTCTTGCGAACGCATAAGAGGAAACCAGTAACCAACAAAAACCAGCAAAACCCAACTTTAGTAGTCTCCCAACTTCAACTCTTGATCTGTTAACCACCGAAAATCCACCTGAGGCCCCTGGGACCTCAAACAAACATAACATCAAGTCCCAAAACATCATACGAACTTAGTCGAGCCCTCAAATCACCTCAAACAAAATCAAAAATATGAATCACACATAGATTCAAGCCTAATGAACTTTGAAACTCCAATTTCTACAAACGTCACCGAAACCTATCAAATCACGTTCGATTGACCCTAAATTTTGTACACAAGTCACAAATAACACCACAGACCTACTCTAACTTCCGGAGTCAGAATCTGACCCTGATATCAAAAAGTCCACTCCCAATCAAACTTTTCAAAAATTTAGCCATTTCAAGTCTAATTCAACTACGGACCTCCAAATCACAATCCGGATACACTCCTAAGTCCGAAATCACCCAACGGAGCTAACGGACCCATCAAAACTCTATTCCGGAGTCGTTTACACATAAGTCAATATCTGGTCAACCTTCTCAACTTTAGCTTTCTATTATGAGACTAAGTGTCTCAATTCAGTCTGAAATCCTTCCGGACCCGAACCGACTAATTCGGTAAGTCATATAACAACTGTAAAGCACAAAATACAGTAAATGGGAGAATTGGGCTACAACTCTCGAAACGACCGGTCAGGTCGTTACAACATGATTGTACTAGTAACAATTTAGAAAAATTCAACGAAAATTATCGAAGGTGGTGGATCGGTCGGAATCTCAATGGATTCTCCGACATCCAATGGACTGTGTGTGCCACACTAGGCAGAAGTGGATTCGGGAATTAAGTATTGTGGCTTCAATCTTTAAGGTTCTTAACATAGAATATTGTATTTCTATATATGAGTTATATACTACTATTTGTTGTTAATTTGTGTACATAAATTTATGTTCCGCGTATAAAATACAAAATTTATATAAATACGATGTTGCAACGCTACATCCGCGAACCGCCTCAGACACTGTGTGATGGTTTGCTCCATTACTAAATTCTAGGCCATGCTAATGCCATATGCTCATATAATTAATCATTCTTTAGGTGCATTGACTTAAGTGCTTCCATGCCCATTAAAGTTAATAAATTAAATCATAATCCTTTTTTCTTGGGTTGGTGGAAAAGGAAGAGAAAAATTCTAGCTTTTTACTATTATTTTGTGTCAAGATAAAATACTTTTGACAAGATCACTAACCGCACTAAATAGGCCTTTCTGCTAATTGAGTAGTCGATCGATATTCTTCGAATATTGCAAATCTTTTTTCATCTGAAACATAGAAGAATAAGACGAATAAGACGACTGTAAACCACATGTACTTTTTCAGGTTCACGTACAATACTATACATTTTCAAATGATTTTTTGCGCAATATGCATACTCGAAAAGATACAACTTGTCTTAATAATCATAGAAAACAAATTGAAACCAAATGAACTTTTGTTTGCTTACCTCAAGTCTTAAGAAGGATCCGTGACTTATGGCCATTAAGTTGCGTGTTTGCTTTTAGCAACTGGATTTAATTAAATAAAATAATGAAGGTAGCATTTGGATTCTTTGAATAATTAACAATTTGAAAAAATAATTGCATCTGACTGTTTTTGGAACAAGACTACAAGTAGCAGTTCTGAAAATCTGTAAAAACAACCAAAATATACTACTATAAGAGATAAAAGATGTTTAAGACATATTAATTAAATCAGAGACGAAGCTGCAATCAAATTGCCCAAATTAAATTAATAAAATAAAACTAAAGAAGCTGATTATTGTGGGGAATTAACTTAATGGGCCAGAACAAAGATTTCTGGGGATGCTGATAATAGGCAATATAATATACTCCTACTACTTATAGGGACCTTATTTTTAACATAAATCCAGAAAATAAATTTAAAGAAAGGTCTAGCAAGCTGCATGAAGAATGACAATTTACAGGATGTACAACTTGTGATTCAGAAAAACACAAACGGAGAACGAATATCGTCTTTGGCAATGAGGAAACTCTGTGCGAAATGACAAAATCGAAACATATTCTTATAATATCCTCTTTAAATTCCTGATAAGGATTCTGCTGTTTAATTTGTCATTAGGTGCGTGAATAATTGAAGTCGCTAATTATAACCGGACAGCCGTGAACAGAATATTTCACAAATTAATTTTGGTTTTAAAAGCTAAATCGTCAAGTTAAAAATGAGAATATGGTTATAGAGTGTGAATGAAGTCAGCAAGTGGGTGAGACTTTATGAGCATAATGAATCATGCCAGAAAACATTAACTTTAATCTCCCTTTTATATTTTTCCAACTTCAGAGGGCTAAGGGCATATAGCTTGGTAAACTAAGTATACTATGTGCAAAAAAAAAATTACTATGTGCGGATCATATTAGATCTATTATACGCAAATCTTATCTTACATTTATAAAAATATATTTTTATGATTTGAATTATGACTTCTTGATCATACAATATCGACAACAATCTTATAAATGTATCAAGAATCAGAGGCGGAGCGCAAGAGTAGTGGATACAGGTTCGGACAAACCCAGTAACTTTTGTTTAGACCCTATATTTGTATTAAAAATTTCACTAAATATGTATATATTTAGTTGTGGATCCGATAACTAAACGAGCTATGAATTCAATGTCAATTACAAAACCCATAGACTTTAAATTATGACTTGTACTATGTCAAGAATCCCCATCTTTTCCAACCTTAGAATCTACCAATATTTTAAAAGGTTACTAATGAGAATAAATCATCAGCCGGAAATTATAGAAACTTTGAATTTGCTAATTACTGGAAGTCATGATCAGTGTTGCATTACGCACGATTTGTAGGGTTTACAGGATAGAGTAGCTTTAATTATATGAATCCTCTTATCCTAGTGAACGTGTCAATATGGAACAAAGTTTGACATTCCCTCCTTTCCCACTCCCCTAGCTAGCAACCGACTAAAAAGGAGTTCAAACTTATCAGAGCCGCTCGGTGCACTGAGTTCCCGTTATACACAAGGTCCAAAAAAGGTTGGATCATAATAGTCTATTGTACATAATCTTACCCTGCATTTCTGCAAGAGGCTGTTTCAACTTATCAAAAATTACCAAAAAAACTTACTCGAATTTTTACATGTGCAGCCCGCATGTTTACTGGTTTACTATTTATTTTTATAACCGGTTAAATTGATATACAATGATTACATACAATTATATAAATATTATATATGAACTACTATACTTAATTTAAACGATTGAACGGTTATTTAAATTAATTTTTTAGACTTACTAATTAAATGTGATCTGATATGATAGGCTTTAATTTGCTGTAGCTCTTGACAAGTTAACGTAAGTTGCACACGCACTAATCCTTATAGGAAATATGTTGAAAGGTATAGTCATTTCAGACACGAAATCTTTAATCATTATCCAAGAGAACAAAGACCAAATAAGGGCCATTTACTTAACTATCAAAATATTCGTTCACACATAGTGCAAAGTGATGCTAATTAACTTTTTCGATTACAGACATCAAGGGTCTTATCTTAACAGGCATCTTTTCATGCAGTAAAAATCATTATAGTTTTCTAACATATCATAATATATCAGTGGTCATATCATAAGAACATAAGTCGTCGGTGAAATTCATGTTGAAACATAGCACATTATACACTTTATTTCAATATTAACTTCGAATATTTTGTTTTTAAAAATCTATTTCAATCAAATATTATTTAAGAAGGGAGCATTGGAGCGACGATAAAGTTATCTTCGTGTGACCTATATGTTACAGATTTAGGCCGTGGTGTTTTAGGGTAAACTGCCTACATTACATCTTTGCGGTGCAATTTTTCGTCAAATCTTACATGCATGCTAGATATTTTGTGTGCCGGTCTATCGTCTTTATCAAATATTATGCAAATGCCTACGAAATCGACCAGGCATATTCATTAACCTGATGATTACTTTTGCTCACATTATTTTGGTCGACTAGGCATATTCATTCACGTAATGATTCCTTTTGCTCACATTATTTTGGTTGACTTTAATGGGACCCTTTAAGAACATTGGGAGCAAAATCAGTGAGCTTCCCATTCCTCTGAAAGTCAGATGAAATAACGACAATCATATCCGAATCGCAAATGGCTAGCATAATATGGCTGCAGAGGATGCATCACATTTTGAAAAGTGATCGTCTTTGAATTGAAGTCTAATAATAGATGAAAATGTTCTGCTTCATTTGTTTATTTCTTCATAGGCTGAAATAGCCTTAGAGCTATTCAACTGAACTTAATATTTTTACACGAAACATAAATGCATATGTAAATAACAATAAAATTTTAAAAAATATTAAATTTAAACCTATAATTTCGAAAATTGGATCAATTAAATTAAAATTCTGAATCTGTTTTATATGGTAGAAAGGCTCAACTGTTCAAAGGACTCATTTGCTCTATAATTGTGTTAGCAGTATATGTAGTAGGACCCTCCATTAAGACGTGGAAATACTGTTATTACATCAGAAGAATATTCCACTCTATATGGAGCAAAAAAGAACGTGTCATGGGATACAATGATGGAGACAACCTTTAACAAAGGACGTCATCGGATCTACTGTTCTACAAAAGTTAATTTCTTTATGTATATAAAATATAATCTATATATTTTTATAAAAATATGGTTATATATAATAGACAAACACGATTTTAAGTAAGAATTGCATAAAATTTTGCATACCCTACTAATGAGATACTGATAACGGGTGAATTTAAGCCCAAACTATGTTGTACGTAAACTTATGATCTTTTTGTCGAACTACGTATTCTGATCAAATATTATTTGTTGCCCCCAGTATTTCAAAAAGGCTTAATCGTATACTTGATTGAATGCTGGGTTATTTATTTAAAAGAAAAAAGAATAATTTCTACTAAATATTTTTTTTTCCTTAATTTTTAATGATAACTCATGTTATAAAAATTCTAAATCCGTCTGAACTGATGATATTGACCGCTCTACCACACTCAACCACCTGGGTGCCGCAAGTTGTATGGTTTAAAGGATAGCAGGTCCACAAAACGTACTGAATTTGTGTTGAATCACTACGCAATATGTTGATATCGAAGGTATATAGTAACGAAAGCATGATTTTGTATAAATTATGTCGATCTACTATTATTGCAATTTACCTTGTACATGACCTTAATTTGGGTCTGGAGGGTCTTTAAACTTTACTTCCCATCCAAAATTAATGTATAGTTTGTATTATTTTTCAAACTATATTGACCTACTGTATATAATGATATTGTTTATTCTAAAGCAGTTATATATATAATTAAAGTTTCTTTTTGAAGCAGTATCGAATGACACCAAAGGGCATGCAGCCGTGAACATAATATATATATATATATATAAAGAGTCGTATGTAATAGGTATGATGTAGACAACCTACCTTATACAAGCATTAGTGGTTGCTTCCATAACTCGACTCATATGACTAACTATGCACATGCAAAATGCAGGGGCGGCCCGTCCATAAAGCAAATAAAGTAGCCGCTTTAGGCCCCATATTTGTCGGGGCTCCATTTTTTGTTACACCTAATAGACTATGTGTAAGTTTAAAAGGTGTTTTGTACTGTGAAAAAGTTTAATTTCTTTCTACCAAGAAAATTGCACTTGAAATGAATATCGAACCCGAATTTCGTAAGAAACGTGTGATGTATAGGAAGTAACAATTTGATACAAATATGGATAATGAAATCTCAAAATCTTTCAAAGAGTCCTTTAGAGTTGATTACTTTTATACACAATGGACATGGCTATTTTTTCACTTCAAAATAGATTTGGACAATTCGAAGCATACGAAATATTTTTGGTTTTCTATTTAGCAGTAAAAACTAAGATCATTAGATGTTTGAAATTTGAAAAAATATTGTCTTAATCGTGAATGTTCCTTAAAACGTAATAATCAATTCGATATTGATGATTTAGATTTATTTTTTGAATTAAAAGTATTAAGGAAAATAGTACAATTAGAAGATATATAACAGTTTAATTAATACACTTAATCAAATAAAAGGATTTAACTCTTTTCCAAATGCCTAAATTGCTTATGGAATAATGTTAATAACTCATGTTACCATTGCTTCAACAAAAAGAAGTTTTCAAAATTCAAATTGATAAAATCTTACCTAAGAACAACAATGGCACAAAAAAGATTAAATGGATTAGTTATAATGTCAATTGAGAAATATTTATTAGGAGATATTAATTATAAGAAAATTATTAATAACTGTGCATATAAGAAAAGCTAAAATATAGACTTCAAATAAATAATAAAAAAAAAATAAAAAGTTAAGGACCCTCATAAAGTTTGGCTTTAGGCCCTAAAATTTGTCGGACCGCCCCTGACAAAATGATTTTAAGAGAGCATAAATGGAAAAAATAGAGGCCAGTAGTGTTCTTTATCTTCTAGGCCAGGAGATCTCCTTCACTACTCTCCCATATTCTCATCATACTCCACTATCCTCTCTTGTCCTTCTCAAGTAATCCTTTTCTCCCACAACTTCACACTAAATCTTCTTTTTCTAGCTCCACTCTTGTGCTTCACATGGTTAGAGCGGAGTTAGAGTATAGTTTATGGTTCGGCCAAATTCAAAAGCTTAATTTATTTAAAATTTTGTATTTGTTGTAAGAATTAAATCTACTAAATATACAAGTTATTAATTTAAAATTTAATAACTTAAATAATTAGATTTACGAACTCATAAGCTTCAAATTCTGACTCCGCATCTGCCTAGAATATTCACAAGAGATGATCTCTAGGAAACACCACTAAACAAAATGTGTGGATCACAGAAAATGGTGAGAGAGAGGAGGCATATTTCCTGGCTGAAGGGCGTTTATAACAAAGTGCCAACAAAATCCTCCTTTAGTAGTTAAAGAGTGTCTAGTGTTAGAGACATAACACGTTGACACATGCTTCGGACATAAGTAATAATCCTCTTAAATAGAAATGTGGGTCGGCCACCATTGTTCGTAATAATTAGCCAAATTTGGCATACGTGGGTGGTCACTTCTATTGCCATGATAATTTGCTTGGTCAAATGTTCTGATTAGGGTAGTAATTATGAAGGAGAGAAATGGTATATCATGTAGTCCAAATTCATGACACATATTGGGTAAAAATTGTGTGGGGATAGCCACTTTTTAAAATAATATTTAGTTTGTATGAGCAAAAATAATCACTAATTTATTAAAATTAATATAAAAAGACTGTGTTACCATTTCTCCTATCTCTTTTCTGTCCATGTTATAGCAATGTAAAGAGCGTACAGGTGTATTCGAATATGCAGCGCTTTGCTTGCTGATCGAGCTTCTTGTCGATGCATGTTATCGTTCGCAAAGGTGGGCTACATCCAAAAGCCAAGAGATGCTTGTCATAGTAATTTTTATCTTCAGGTTGTTTTTTATTGACCAAAGTAGATTTTGCTGCCACTTAATAGTTTGAAGTTCAAAATTTAAAGAGACTTGGTCCTTAACTTAGAGTTACAAGCACAGAAATTAAGGGCAAGTAGTCCTTAACTTAGAGTTACAAGCACAGAAATTAAGGATATGTAGTCCTAAACTTAGAGTTACAAGTTTAAAAGTTAAGGACATGTATAGCCTGTTTGGCCAAGCTTATTTTTGGCCAAAAGTGCTTCTTCATTTTTTTTGCCAAAAGCACTTTTGGCCAAAAATTGAGGTGTTTGGTCACGCTTCTGGAAGGAAAAAAAGTGCTTTTGAGGAGAAGCAGAAGCAGTTTTGGAGAAGCAGAAAAAAATATCTTCTCTCCAAAAGCACTTTTGACAAAAATACACTTAGAAGCAGTTTTTTAAAACTTGGCCAAACACTAATTGCTGCTTAGAAGTGCTTTTCAAACTAATTAACCAAACACAAATTGTTTCTCACCAAAAGTACTTTTGAGAAAAGCACTTTTGAAAAAAAACACTTCTCAAAATAAGTTGATTTTTGCAGCTTGGCCAAACGGGCTAGTAGTCCTGAACTTAGAGTTACAAGTTCAAAAACTAAGGACAGGTAGTCCTCAACTTAGACTTACATGCTCATAAGTTAAGGACACTTGGTCCTGAACTTAGAGTTGGAAGCTCATAAATTAAGGACACTTGGTCCTGAACTTAGAGTTGGAAGTTCAAAAATTAAGGACACTTGGTCCTTAACTTAGAGTTACAAGCACAGAAATTAAGGACAGGTAGTCTTGAACTTCGAGTTCCAAGTTCAAAAGTTAAGGACATGTAGTCCTAAACTTAGAGTTACAAGTTCAAAAGTTAAGGACAAGTAGTCCTAAACTTAGACTTACAAGCTCATAAATTAAGGACAGCTAGTCCTGAACTTACAGTAACAAGCTTGATCACGCCCAACTAAGCCTTATAAAAAGGACTAAGCGGTCGATGTAAATATAATCCGGTTTACAAGTCCGGAGCGAATCCTACAGAGAACTAAGGCTTAGCTACAACTGTTCACTATCACCAAGAAGACAAGTTTGAACAATTCCTAACTTATAGATATTAAGATTCTTGTATTTAACTAATTAAATAACAAATTAAAATAGTAAATTAACAACTAAAGATACTAAGGGTTAGAGACAAGATTAAGGTGGTCTAGAGTTATGATTTTCCCTATTGTCGGAATCCTTCCCGCTACGTTTTCTATAAATACACCTAAGTATTCTCTACCGATCATGAGCGCTCTTACTGTCGTAACTCTCTCCCGAGTAATTACCACAATTTACTAGACATATTCTTCTGAATTACGCTAGCTGACATTAAGTATGGCTCACTCGAATCGCACCCAAGGTTTCGTTATCCCTAATCTCACCTTTAAACCCTTCGTATTGATCCCTCATATACGTTAGAAGCGATGTTGTTCAACAACTACCTAAATATGCACTCTCTCCCGAGCAATACACACTAAATAGGCACAGTCGATCGAGAGCTCTTCAACCAACCACAATAATAACGTAGTTGAACAAATAGAGAAAAAGCAGTAGCAAATCTATATTACCGTAACAGTAAAATCATCCTCCAATAGGTTCCATCAAAACCCTAGATAACAAATTAGCTATTCATAATAGTATGCATAACTACAATACTAGAATTCATAACCAATAATGAAAATAGGAAGAAGGAAGGAAAAACTCGTAGAAGAATTCTCCACCTTTCTCCTAGTGTGTTCTTGCCTCCTTAGGTCAAATCTCGGCCTCCACAGCAGCTACGTGCTCTCCCTAGGTCTAAAGTGTGTCAAAAGTACGTCCACCGTCCTCAAAATAACGTTTTTACATGTATTTATATCAAATAGGGTCGGGCCCAGACGAAAATACCTTTTCCTACACGAAATAGGACTCTGGCTCTATAAGATTTTCATAGGCGCGCCGCACGCTGCGGCGCACTGTGCGGCGCGGCAGTGGGAAAGTTCAAAGAGCTATTTTCTGACAGACTGTTGGAAAATTGCACAAATGCGGCGCACTATGTGATTCGGTAGTGGGAATTTGCAAACTTTAAAACATAAAAGTTGTAGCCCTTTCAAATAGCTTTCCAACGATATATTGTGGAGCCCAAACGGAGTTCTGAGCGAAAGGTTATGTGTAATTTACTAGACAATGTGTTGTATGCCCGCTCGATTCTCCGTTTCGTTCTTCACTATCATCCGTTGATCCCCAGACATGATCCCGACCTGATTCCTTAGGTTTTTACTCAGACTTCAAAACTCCAAATCACTTGAATTCATTCCATAATATCTACATAGCTTGTAATTACTCCTGCAAGGCATAAAATACACAATTAGTGCAAAATACTAGCGATTAAAGCTCAAAGTCAATTAAAGTGCAGTAAATTAGAGTGTAATAAGCGACTAAAATATGCAATTATAGCTTATCATCAACACACCACACTTAAACTATTGCTTGTCCTCGAGCAATCAAACTACAATTTATATAGACACGGCCTTTTTAAACAACTCTCCTAACTCATCACACCAAGAATATTTAAAATAGACTAAGCACAAAAGTGTAACATCTTCACCTCAAGATTTGACTCACAAGTACCACATCTTATTCACAACTCACTCACTTGCTCTAACATAAAGGTCACTGAAATTACCTTTCCTTCATGGATCAAGTGCCCTCACGCAACATAAGAAAGTAGTTCCAGACATAAAATTTAAGAACAATTAGGAACTGAAGATAGAAAGAATTCACTCATTCTTAGAAATAACATTCATATGCTACAAAAGATGCACCATAGGCTTGCCCGTAGTGTACTACTCTACT